>NW_010146788.1:0-19058 GCF_000699245.1 Pterocles gutturalis
CCCACTCACACTTTCCAGAAATGCAACAAACATCAAAGAGAACCATCAAAATATTCTGTCACAATCTGGCTATGGTAAAACTAAGTTTCATTTTTCTTTCATCTTCCATTCATCATTATTCCTTGTCTTTAATAACTTCCTTGTCCTAAAGACTTTCACACAACTAATGTCAGAATAATCAACATATAGCTTACCTGAGTCACATTTTTGCTTCTTCTCAACAGCAAGAAATACACTTATTATTCTCCAATCATACGTGAGCAGCTCTGAAATGACTGATCTATCGAAACTGCTTGAGATCAGATTTTAAATTTTATGTGTCAGTCCCCTACGATATTTTGAGAAGATGCCTAATGACACAGTCAATGCAACATTTGCAGAGAGAGCGATATATTTTACAAGAATAATCAATACAGTTAGTGGGAAGAAAAAATACACAGGACTTTTGACCTAGTGGCATTCTTATGATCATTTACGGATGACTGTCACAGAGTGCTCAGGATCCAGGAATATTGGACACTTCGGTTTTACTCATAAATCAGAGATTCTTTTTTTCAGACACTCAGACAAATTATCCTAGTTTTAATACAGTACCTCCAATCTAATCACTGTTATGGAGAGCGAATGTAAACATAGCTAGTTTGGAGATTATGTCTAGATTATTTTTAAGGTATACTACACCTTCAATGCATCATGCCTTCATTTCAGTCCTTGTTCTTATGTCTGAAGAGCATTTTTTGCATGCATCATCTTCCTCTGTAAAGAACTCAGTTTGACTTTCGACACTTTTCACAGAAGCCTTTAACTTCCAAGCCACAGCTTTCCTTGCAGGATCTCTGCTTACCCTTTATTCTGAAGCAGTTAATCCTACATTTGCATTTCCAATAAAACATTCTATGTGTGGTTCTGACAGTTTGAGGACTCTGGATGATTGGTGGGTTTTTTTTATTTTAATTATGTCTGCCCTGATCTCTTTAATTTATTAATTGCCTTAATTTCTGGTTGTATTTTGTTCAACTTCCTATTTGAAATGGATCAAGTGTTAAGCATTTATTCCACGACTGTTTTCATAGTCAGCTCTTCCACAAGGTCATTCATACATACCAAAGCTAAGCCTGAAACAGAGTGATCTTTTCTTCAGTAACTATTAGGGGAAGAAATATGTTGACTACTACATCCAGAAATATCCTTCCTACCATTATTAATAGTATCTTCTCCAAGAAATAAAAGTTTCCCATAGATATGTAGCTCCCAGCAGTATTTCTTTCTCTAGCAACATTAAGGACTCCTACACCAAAGCTGAACTTGGCATCTACAGTAGACGCCTAAAACCATCCCACTGCACCTCACATCTTAAACCTGCCCAGGAAATGTCAATCAGGACAAGGAGGAGTACATGGGTCTTTGCTCCGCCCCATCAACCAAGAGGCCTTCCAAGCCACCAATAACTGGAATAACCTTCTAACCACCCCTGTGCCATTCTGGCACCACATGAACAGGTTGGGAAGAACAACTATTTTTGTTGCTTATTTCATTCAAAATGCACCCAGAATCCATTTTTAAAGCCCTCTTACTAACAGAGAAATTGAAAACTTCGTAAATTTCCCCAAGCTTGTCTTAAGTTAGTGGACCCCTCCTGACAAAAAAAAAAAAAGTCAGAGAATTAGCCAATCTGACCTAACAGAAGATTCTTATCAATATTAGACAGATGCTTACAGATGGACAAGTCTGAAGACAATTTATTTTTGATTTGCATTTCAGAAGCACCTCTTGCCTTTGTAGTGTAACCTGGGACCTTCTTCTACAGTTGCTACTCCAAATGCTACGAGTTTTTATACCCCAGCGGCACGAGTGCAAGGGCGGGGGGCTCCAGGGGCTGCGAGGGATCAGTGCCTGGGCCACAGGTTGGCTTCCAAATACAATGGCAGTGGGGTCTCCTCACCTATACCCTTCTCCCTCTCTCATCAATACTTTGCCCTGTTCTTTCTTTTTTCATCCCTTGTTTCTACAGTTTTCTATCTCCCAACTCCACCTCTCCCTCTTCTGCCCCCGAAACCAGGAGCCACGCAGAACACACTTCAAGAGAAGAAACTCTAGCAGAAAGAAAGATGAGGTCTGTGCTCAGCTCCCCTCTTCTCTGCCCATGGAGGCAGCAGGTCCCAGTCTCTGAGGGGATGCTTCTTCAGAGGAACTGCAGAATAAAGCTGATTAGAGTATCTGTTTAAAAGATGGGAAATAAAAATAAAATAAAATAGCCATGAGTTGAAAAGGTCGCCAAGGGCGGTATTCATCTAAATGAAGAACGCGGCAATGTTGTCAACTGCTAAGCTTGGGCTCCATTTATAGTTGGGATGGGGGAATAATCGGGACAGAGGACATTTTCTCTTTGACTTCAGGACATGAGCTGAGCTCCTGTCACCCTGCTCTCCCAGGCAGCCATTTGTTTCCACTGTGCATGAAGACCACACCTGAAGAAAGCAACAAGCGCAAAGGAGAGTTTTCAGGTAGAGGCACAGAATAAAGATGTCCATCACAGCAAAGAGCCAGCTCCCCTTCCTCAGCCAAAACAAAGCAAAGGGGAAAAAACTTGGATAAAGACCAGGGCAACAAAAGCGAAGTTTAAGCTAAAAGCTCATGTTGCCCCAATAATAAATTTAGACTAATAGGAAAAGATGACTATCGGTCACAGAGCTCTGAAAGAGCCCTTCAGCTGCAGGAGTGAACTGAAGCAAACCTACTTCTGAGATGCAGAGCCCGCTGTGTTTATGTGAGGGATTACGCCTAGCTGTGTGCAACAGAGCGGGGCAGGGATCCACAGCCCAGGACATCCCCCGTGTCTTACATTCCTAGATATTGGCCAAGTGGAATTTTGCTAACCTTCCCAAATATTTTCTTTCCAAATATATCACTTTCAAGCTTCAAGCAAGTATGAAGACTTACAGGCTCAAAGACTGATTTTCTTCTAAAAAGTTACATCAAAACAGAACAAATATGCTTCTTTGAAACCTTTGGGAAAAGGATCAGTCCCTAATTTGCCAAACATGTGAGTAAGAATTGCACTAGCTTGTTTCCAGAGTGCATTTTCTGTTTGCTATTGCCATTCCTTCTGAAGAAGAAACAGATTCTCCAGGGAACAATAATTAATAGACTCAGTCAAGAGACCATTTCCTCTGGTCTCTCCTCAGTCTCTAGAAAATAAAGTGTGAGTGCTAAAAATGACCTAAGCCTACTACAACAGGGAGGAAGATGCGTACTGAAGCAATGGGGGGCATCTAAAGGAGCTCAAGAAAACCTATTCTTTTTCTTTTTTTTTCCGTTGTACAATTTTCCTTGGTGCTTAAGTTATACCTATATAGATTTACTCAGACTAGAAGTACATGTTCCAGAGGTCATTTAGGAAGTAATTTAAATACATTTAAGATGGTATAAACCTATGGGAAGTGTAAGTGAGCCAAGAAACCACCAAACACTCCTGACACAAATATAAAAACCTGGGACTAAGAAGTGGCCTGTAGGATCCCCAGCTTAAGGTCAAATGGCAGACACAGTTTTGATCCTGAAGTGGGGAAGAGGTACACAAGCATCAAAAGAAGGCAACAGAAAGCAGGCTGTCAAAACTATTACACAACCTGAAAAATTTCTGGATAAACTGTTTTTATGCATCAGATCCAGCCTACACGATGTAGAAGAGGCACCCTTCTGCAGGCACAGTTGTCAGTAAAAGTCAAATGCATCAAGCTATTACAGTAAGTTCATCTATGCTTTACCTATATATACATCTTGGCCCTTACATTTTTCTCCAAGTCGGTATATTTTTCATTCCTACAGCTAATGTAATTACTTCTGCTGCTATCAAAACTCAACTTTCTCTTTTTTTTCTTCCTCCTTTTTAACTAAAATTATTTTTGTTGAAAGACAAAAGCTATCACTGAAAGAAAAGAGGGGTTTAAAAGAAAAGGATTTCACAGAAATAATTGTCCAAAACTCACGGGTGAGGTCTCAATAACACCAACACTGAAAATACCACAACAGTCAATAGTCACAATTGGGTATTACGCCAGCAAATCTAACCTTGCAGCAGAACATGGCACACTGCTCTCTGTTTTTACAGGATACAAGAAATGCCCATACTCATAAAGAAAACATTTCAAAACAGATAACTGAACTTGGTCTCGGCAAGGTAACTTAAGCATCTTCTAGCAAGGGAGACAAGAGTTTTCTGTTATACCCTCAAGAGGCCAACCCACAAGCTTTGCTCGCTCTCTAGTGTGGTGGCAACGCTGATGACGTTAGTTAAAGACCAACCATAATGTGGCAATGAGGTTATCCACAAGGTTACCCCAAGTGAAATACTTCCAGCAGAGAAGAAATAAAAGAACACTCTATACAAACATAGCAGTAAAACACACACAAATATATAACTAATATATTGTCAAATATATACACAAGAGAAAGATACAAAGCAGACATGCTTGTGATTACAACGGTCTCCTTTCCTAAAGAAACATCTTCTTTTGAGTATTGTTGCTCGCTAATATGGTGGGAAGGTAGGTCTGTGTCCTGGTGCAGCCTTCACTTACGCAGGTGTGTCAGCAGGGTTGTTTATAAACCAGAAAGATTTTTATGAATGTAAAACTCAATCTCAAAGTGTTGCTCTTCAGTGATGCTGAGCAAACAAAGCTGCAGCTCAAGTCTTTGGGAGGTAACAACCTCCAGGACTAATGAAAACCAAACCATTGGTAATCAGTTGAAGACTCAGGATTCACCAAACCCAAGAGGATAGGGGTTTTTTTTTTTTCAGCCCTTTTTTGAGTATCATCAGCACAATTTCTATACAAGGAACTCTTTTACAGTGTTACACTCGCTCAGACAGAGCACGCATTGAACGCTGGTGCACACTGATCGAAGAGGTGGTGGGCTTGCAGCAACTGGCCGCTACGGGCAGGACAGAGCTCAGGAAGATGCCCAGCTAAACCGTCAGTGAGACGGCATCTACAGTGACCACCCAAACACTGTCTTACTTTCCTCATTCAAAACAAATGAGAACACTCCTGCAGCTTGTGGTTGCTCACAGCAGGTCAATGCAGTAGGGCAGGAATAGTCCTGACCTTCAGTCTTCACTAGATTTGCTTATTTATAGCCACCATTGAGGCTGAAAGCACCACTCATAGGGCTGGGACCATCTGAACTGTGTGCAGTACAATGTAAAGAAATCTCATCATAAGATGTAAATATAATGGGTGATAGGGAATACACAGCCATTTGTCTCCCCACTTCTGCTTCAAGCATAGAAGCC
The DNA here is from genome assembly GCF_000699245.1 of Pterocles gutturalis. Classification (NCBI taxonomy): domain Eukaryota; kingdom Metazoa; phylum Chordata; class Aves; order Pterocliformes; family Pteroclidae; genus Pterocles; species Pterocles gutturalis. The sequence goes on from NW_010146788.1 coordinate 5,297, forward strand.
CTTAAGAGATACAAAGAGAGCTCATGTAAAAGCAACCTCACCTGCCTGATCAATGCGATCAAAAAGGCCTGGTTTTTTATCTGCTTACTTTAAGCCAGACTGAGAAATTGAACTTAAGAGTTAAATATTTGTCTAAATACCTAAATATGCACTGTGATGAGTCAGAGTATTTATTGTTGCCTTGCTCCAGTCACCCTGTTTTAGCTGCATTCAAGCTTGCTTTAAAATATATCCACAAAGATAGCTAGAGGCCAGTTCAAGCAGAATTAAAGAATATGAATAACTAGACACATTAATTCCTTACGGTAACTCCATTAACTACAGATACTTATCCTAGAATAAATGTGACCTCCTATTTTCCCCCTTGCTTTTGCATCCTTGACAGGTAAACACTAATTATAATGAGTTAACAGAAAACTAGTTACCTACCTAAGTAGTTTACTTGTTAACTAGTTACTAGTAAAATAGTATTACCACTAATTGGGGGAAAAAAAAAAACCCAACAAACTTTTATGCCAGAAACCAGCAAGATGAATCACCAAAAACATTACAAGGCTGTTTGCAAACACCAAACCATACATGCTCCCAACACTATTATCTCTGAATGCCCCAAAATGCATTAAACACTTTACAGAACAAGCTATATATAAGCTCTGCTCCTATCATTTTATACATTTTATTTCATTAGAAACTATGGAACTGACATGCTCAAAAAAGAGAAGGGGAAACATAAAGCTTACCCGAAGGATCTGGCATGGTTGCTCAAACAGGGGTACACTCTGTTTCTGACTTGCAGTTAACTAAAATAGCTCTAAGATGACAAGATATGTTTCAGATCAACAGTTTGCTTTCAAATGTTCAACTCCACCTGTGTGCTAACTGACAGAGAGAAAATAAATGTTTGTAATTTGCTTTTTAAAGAAAGAGACACATATTTTTAATGCCAGTCTCTCTAATACAGAATAAACCAACGTATCAGTTAATACAAAAAGAACTCCAAAGGTCTGCAGTACACATTGTCAATGACTTTAAAGGAAGTCTATAGGACATGCTGCTTTAAATAAATCAATAACATAAATAGGATTAAATTTATTCTGATCATAGGAGAATTACTGAATTCCTGAGAAGTAAAAATACTGACGAAAGGTGTTTGACAAAATCCTGTGTTTTCAACTATAATAATTATATAGGACATAACAGCAGTATACAAGGCACTCTAGGGAAGGAAAAAGACCGACTATACTACAATTTGAGTTTTCATTACAAGTTACTGGCTGGAGTACTTGCAAAAAAAAATTATTAAAAAACCCAACCCAGATTCAAAAATCCCCTGAGCTTCCAAAGAACCTAAAACTAGCCTCAGAGGTACAAGTTAACCCAATAATTTCTGACAGATGATTCAGATGCCTGTGTGGAAGATAGAGGTACCACATAAGACTGGGTTGGTTTTTTTTGTGCTGGGGAGTGGAGAGGGACACATGGGGCTACACACACAGAATGATGCAGCAGAAGAGAGGCCACGTATAAATGGAAAGGGAAAGACTTATTTTAAACAAAGACCACATAAGTGACTCTGAGAACACTGAAACCATCCTCACCCGTGTCAAGCAGCCATGTGAACGCCAGGATTTGAATGAATACTGAAATTTGCTTTCAGTAAAGATAAGGTTTGGTTTTCTCCAGACCCCAGTGTGAGCAAAGTTCCGTCATTTCAGAAAACTTCTGATAGAGCATTTGTAATATATACTGTAAACAAAACATTCAGCCCTGTAAAACGAAACCTTGACTTCGCCTGGCCTGGCACCCTTAAGAGAGGAACAATGTTAGACAGATCAAGTTAGAGATCAAACACACACGTGTCTCAAAAACAAGACTAACACACACAATGCAATGACAACCCATACAAGCCAAGGGGAAAAACAAAGAGGGAATCATTTTAGTGTCAATCTTCTACATCTTTGCAGCTGAAGCCCTCCCAGCACAAGTGAATTTGAAGGGTTTAAACCAAAGCCCACCTTGGAAAATGACACTAGCAAAATTAAAGGAAATAAAATTAACAAAGGAGAACAGCATGAAGATCTCAGTTCTAACGAGCCTAGTTTGGAGAATGTGTATGAGCAAATTAAATACGAACACACACACAGAACTTGGGAGAAGCAGAAAACCCTGCTGTTGCTTATGACTATTACTGAAAGGGATGCTCTAATTTGCAAAACCTCACACATTAAAGTAAATAATTATCAATAGCCAACCGCATTATATTTAGTTTAACACCAAAGACGTAGTGAAGTCTAGAAAACAGATTAAAAAGTGTGAAAAAAATCCACCAGAAACAATACAGGAGCTGACAATACAGGGCTGATAATGTGCCCTGCACAGTTTTCATGAAATTGCTGTGGATGACTTGTAGAGTATCTGTATTTCACAATGGGTCATTTTATCATTTTCTTGCAAGAGACAGAACTTAAGAGAACTTTCTTTAAAAAAAAAAAAAAAAGGCAATAAACAAAAAATCCTCAGGAACATGTTACTAAAGGAAAGGAATTCAATGCTTCTTCTTCAGTTGGAATTCCTTTTTCAGGCATGAATTCTACATAAAGGGCAAGTGATTTAAACAACTGGTACAAAATAAGCCAAAAGAAAGATATGTCAACTCTGCTTACATGCAAGTTAAGGTAACAGGTTTCATATTTGTAGTCATAAATAATAATTGTAAGGGTTTCCTGGCAGTAATATTGCTTGGCAAACACTTTGGGGTTATGCTTAGAGACAGGAAAAAAAAAAACCCACCAAAAAACACACACAACAGAAAAACAGCAGCTTGCTACTCATCAGATGTGCTCTCTGTGTGCATTTCAATTATTCTCTATTTACTCCAGGGACAGAAATACTGCCCTTCACCTTTTTCAGCCGTGCAAAGAGAAAAGGCGTTGCAACAGCATTAAAAGAGTTTTGCTGCACAGGAACAACTACTGGGTATTTTGTATTGGCAACACCATATGAGAAAGAAAAAAACCCACCACAGTCCAAAGGCTTCACATGGCTAAATGTACAGAGGACTGGCTCCTAGCAAAGGCATCTTTTCAAATTCAGCTGTGCAGACCTAACAGTCACTGAACAACAATAAATTTGAGAATCCAAAGTGTCGCTTTTCCCCCACCATTTCATAGAAGATGTCCACAGGCCACTTTGAGATATGTAAAGGCACAACAATAGGTCTTCCTTACCTGGGTTTGAGAAAGCCTGCACCAATGCAAATACAGAATAGGATGACTTTAAGTGGATGAAGGAAATGCATAAATGAAAAGTCATACAAAATGGTGTGACACACAGTATGGGAAAACCCAAATTCGTTCCACTGCAGGAAGGGCCACAATCTTTACTCTAGTTCAATCTAGTAGTCACACTACCACAACTTTAATTTATAGCCAGAAACGCTGCTCTATCACTGAAGGATTTAAATACTCTCCAGCCATTATGTACCCTTTCCAGAAGACAATGCATGATTCTGTTCTGCATCACTGACAACAAACAACCTCTCTAAATTAAGGCAGAGAGACTCAGTAAGTGGAGACTCCCAAATTTCTTATATCAAGGAATGCTTTCAAAGACTACAGTGCTATCAAATAGTTAAAGATTTGCAAGGGCCACTCCTGATATCACTAATTCCCTGTACTGGGACAACTATTCTCCATTAGGGAACTCACAGCAGGGAGAATTTCCCCCTCAAAAAATAATTAGCCAGAAGGTAAATCATCAGCAATCAGAAAGGACAAGAGCATCTCCTCTGCAAACAAATGTAAGCAACCCACACTCTCCTTGTTATAAGCAGTAACAAAAACATTTGACAGAGTAATGTACAATTATGGAGAAGGACTGTACAGTTTGCTCTTTTTTACCCCCTTTCTTCTCTGTGATTCTGACAAATATTAACTCTGCCCTGTTGCAACATTTTTATCATCTTAAATTCACATAAATATAGAATTTGACATTGCTTCACGTGTGCTGTGCAGTGTGCTTGGAAAATTCTGACTAAAATGCAGATGCATTCTGGAAGACGACATATGAGGGGGTAATAAAGTTCTCAACTTTGCATTTAATTAGTCTGTTTTCCTGTGGCCTGAGACTGACTTTCAGATTTATATCAATCTAAATCAGACCTCTTGAATACCTTTCAGGACAAGAACAAGCAAAAAATAAATCCATAAATATTTATAGAGGAGTTCACATTGATGCTCCTCATTAACTCTGAAGACAAAGCCCATCACTAGTGACTTCATTTCTTCTAGTCAGAACATGGATCTGCCTGCTGACCCATTCACATGAAAACAAAGCAGTCCAGAACCAGCAAAATCCTTGCCTTACAGAAAAAAACGTGTGCCCTGAAGCTCAACAAACTGAGCAGGAGGAGTTCACTTACTGCTGAAAAAGAGGGGCTACGAACCTCCTCTGGAAAACACAGTGGTTTTAAATCCAAAATTGCCGCGACATGCTGAGAACAAGATTGACTCACGGGTTCGCAAGACATCGCGTGGGAGCAGGGGAAATCTTCTGCTGTTTGCACCTGGATGATTTAGGCTTCTGCACATCACACGCAAGTGGAAGTGAGGGCTGCAATGCTCAGCTGTGACATGGTACTACACCTCTGCCAGCAGCAGTCTCCTGTCGACTGTGCCTCCAACAGCCGCCCCAGGTGTGCAGCACCGCGGCAGCTCTGAGGGTACAAGGACCCAGGTCACCAGCTCCCTACTAGAAAGCATCCTCTCCTATTCCCGAGCTGAGGAGAAGTGTTAAGATGCACTGCCTGTCACCCAAACGATGCTGAGAGCTATGCAGGTGTCTGCCAGGCATACCTCCAGGAAAAATACGTCATCAAGATACGCACATCTCCTCAAGACCTGAACATCTCCTGTTACTTGCTGGAGAGGCAGCTCCTGAGGTTCACGTTTACTTCTCATGGGTTGAAACACAAGCCCCTGTCATTGCTCCTACCCCTACCTTTGCAAGGCATTGCAGACAGCACAAGAAGCAAGAAATTCAGCAGCTGCAACTCTGAAAGATATCCACCCCCAGGAAAAAGCCAAGTCATGCTCTTTCTCTCCTACCACCTGTTTCTAACATCTGTCCAGATGTGCTCAGATGCTGGAATGGGTTCTGAACCAGAGTACAAAAGCACTCGCAAGGAAAGACCACAGAAACAGGCATCTGGGAGAGGAAGCAACCAGCTAATCAGGGGGTTCCCCAATTACTCAGAGATCTCTGCTTGCAAACCAACAAAATCTCCAACGTTCTGCCACATGCTCCTCAGTACCATACTCTGCACTAAAATAAACCACTCACTTTAATTTAAGATCACTTTCATATAAATGGGGAATATTGCCAACATTCAATACGTGCAGCTACAAAAGCTGACTTTAAAGGGGTACAGAATCACAGTATGCAGATATTAATGACAGCCTGCAGTGATATAGACACGAATTATTTACCAGACAGGGAAAAAAGGAAACATTTAAGGCCACAGTACCAATGAAAGGATGTTTTGCCCAGAGGGGCGCTGGAATGCGAGACAATTTGCCAAGGGAAACACAGGGTGTGGCCTCTGCACAAAGCTGGACTCAACATCTGTTTCAAGAGCGGAGACATATTTCGGTAAGAACAGGACCAGGCTGCAAATACCTATGGTTTTCTTCCTGCAGTTTGTTTGTGGGTTTGGTTTTTGGTTTAGTTTTCATATAGACGGCACTATGTACTATACCCATGCAAGACCCCACCTGGGAAGTATAAATGTATTTCCAAGTTTTTAAGCAAGCTTAATATCCATCTATCAAATGATGATCTTCAGATTCTTTTCCACAGCTTGTGCTTGAACAACAAAGTGCTTTGCAAGCCTCAGGATATTTATTAATAGGACCAGACTGGAAAAAATACAGTAATCTACTCAAATGAGAATTTCAGCCTGCAAGGATACTGAATCCACACGCCAAGTCACGTATAGATGAGGATAACAGGAGCTTTCACAAACTAAGGGGCAAAAGGAGAAAATAATGAACATTAAACACCACCTAATTTAGGTCTCTAAATCAAATCTGACAACCCAGACAATGCAATCAACTTTCCAAACACGTAAACCTTTGCAAATATTATACTCTACATCAAAAGAAAATACCTGTAAGTTTCAGGAGATACAGACACTCAGGCCTAAGTTTGGGTGCTACACACCCAAAGTATGGGTATTATGCACCTATAGACATACGTAGCCATTCAACACGCTTGATTTAAAAAAAAAAATTATCATCTACAGTAAACAGAAACAGTGAAGAGTGACTTTAATCTAGTGGAATTACACAACCCAGCAGCAGTCATAAATTCATAGGATCATCTACCTTCACAGCAGCGTAGCAAAGGTGACTGATAATCAGATTCAGATAACACCTTCTATTTTTGTGCATAGTTTTATTTAAAAGCAAACCATTCAACTGAATGATGAAATATCAAACAGCCTCCAGTATAATTTCCAAAGATTCCTTCATCTGCTTCAAAAATGTAAAGCACTGAAGTATGAAATAGCAGCAGACTATCTGACAGGTAGTTCCGATCAGCACTTACTCCTCCTGCATACCTGAGGGCACCGCAGCCTCAACAAACCCAAACTTTACTTACGTTGCCCTTAGCAACTGAACACCACTACCATCTATTTAAGTAGCGTTGTAACATTCAATTCCCCATTAGCAATTCCTAATTTTTTATTTAGTAGAGGATATATTCAGGAAATCCTTTTAACTGTGCACTGTCGATAACGCTTAGATAGTAATCATTAGAAAGAAAAACATTACTTTTCTTTTTGAGTCAGGCATGCCTGATAAGACTCGGATATCTCCCAAAGGAGCATTAACATTTGACACCCCTTTAGAGAAACTCAGTGTGAACCACATGGATTTGTCAGCCAAGGCTTGGTACAGAAAGGTTGTCAGATTCTTTCTGTAAGCAATACAATGCATGCACACCTCCTTTACTCCCTAGACAAGAAAAAGCCATTTCACTGCACAGAGTGAAATGGCTTTCCATATTCTCAAATGTCATAGAAAGGCAGGAATAGTGTGAAATTTGAACTCTGAGTACATCTTTTCCAAGCCACAGAGAGTTCAGCTGTATTTCTGCTGCAGGTACAGCTATTCTATCACAACAAGAGCAGCAAACAGCCCTCGCACAGGTACACTACTAGGTGAATGACAGAGGTACTTAGAAAAATGAAAGAAGTTTAAAGGTGTTCAAAAGACCCTGTAAGCGTGACACACAAAACAGATTGTTTCTTAGGTGTAGTTTTGATTTGAAATTTAAATTCTAAATAAATTAAATTTTGAAGAGCTGTGACAAGCAAAACTACTTGACTATTTTTAAGTCAATAGAAACAACTCTTTCAAGCAAGTAATCTCCTTCTTCACATTACTATGCAGAAACTTGGGCATAAAATATAACTGATTAGCAACTGAAGATAAATAAAACTAGAAGCAACTGTATAAATATATCTGTGACCTCAATCATCTTCCATTTACACAGCTTCACTCTTCAGGCTGAAAGAAGTGTGAAAACACACCTGCAAATTTCAGAAAGGTTCTGGGAAACAGAACTGAAAAGCAAACCATCAGCCTGCGAGGGGAGTATCAACCACATGGAGTCCAACATTTTTACTTCAGGGTAGTTCTGTATCACACCACCTTCACATCTGAACAACTTCTGAAGCTTAGCATGTGCTTCCACACACTATTTCTTTCAGGAAGAGCAGTACTTCTGCAGAAAAATAGACTGGAGAAGAGCCTTGGTCAAAAATCACCAAAAAAGGACATGACAGAGACAGAAATCCTCAGTTCTCATCTTGCGCTTCAGCTGCAAGGCTAACCTTCTTGCCCAGCACAGGTTTTTTGGCCACGCATAGCATTGCTTCTTCAGTACCATGAGCACAAAACCTCATCCATCCAGCAGCTTTACTAAAGACTATTGCTGGTTGATTAAATTCCCTCTTAGAGAACCGCAATCAGCATAAATTTTACCAGGGAAGCATACCGCCGTATCGGAGCCAAATGATTGTGTGCCACTTTGAATAAAAACCCTGAAGCTCCACGCACGTGGAGTTTTACTAAACAGCATCTTTGTAAGCACTATTACGAGAACGGTAGTTGTGCTGCAGCGAGAGGAGGGCGAGCGAGCGGTGGTGGTGTGTTTTGCTGCCAGCCAGGGTGAAACTACAACAATAGATTACTCTATGTAAAGACAGGCAGAGAAACCTAAGGAAAGGAAAGCTTTACATCCTGCAGTCTGTACACAGGATGGCCACTTTCTCCACACTCTAGGCCATCTCTATTCCTGGGCAGTATCTGGGAGCACACTAATACAATCGCATCCAGGTGGCTCTGCATCTGACCTAGCACGCCTTGCCAAACTGAACCTGTATCTGCCCTCATCTTTTCTCCCATACATGAGAGAAAGGACATTAATACCCATGTGTGTGTGGAGAGCCTCAGGAACACATTAGGAGTCCAAGTGTGGTAAAAGATATGACCTGATCTGAACTGGAATCTACTTCCTGCAACTTTTTAAAAGCTGGTGACACACACAAGTGCTCTTTGCTTCCTCTCTTCCCCTCATCCTGGCTCTCCAGCATTAACTCACCGCCTCTTTGCACAGCAGATAAAAGCTGGCTGGACTCACTTCAGATTCCATCAACTCCAATCAAAGCTTGGCCTTGGCGTTCACTATTGAGCGACAAATAATGCTCGTTTCCTATATTTATATATACTCTTCAGAGATTAGCAATATAAGCACTTTCATATGTTGCAAAAGTGTAAGCATGAATCATCACTGTCACCGTGAATTTCACCCAAACGAAGAATGAAGGATCGGGCACAACAGCGATCGGAAATCATATTCCTCCGGCGAAACATCCAACATGTATGAGGTCAGCATAAGTTCCTGATGACTAAAATCTGAGAGTCGGATGCCAGAAATTTGACATTTAATGATTCCTCTACTGCCAGTTGCCTCTTCTGTAGCTTCCTCTTCTGAGCAAGTTGGAAGTTTTCTTCACAATTTCCTAATTTGAAAACAACACCTACAGAGGGATTTAGTTCTTTTGAACAAGTTAACTCCACCTTTGAGGGCTCAGAACACGAGAAAATAGGCAGCTGCCTCCTGTGGAGGAGAGATGTTTAAGTTTTAGAGCCTGGTAGGAAAGAACTTATTCTTATGCTGAGCACTGCCTGAATCCCACGACCTGTCCTCCACCTCACCAAACCCGACTGCAAACGTACATCACGGTTGATCTGGATATGCACCGGTCTGGGCTGCCTCTGCGCTGCTTCTTGCTGGCAAGCCCGATGGGAAGAGAGAGAAACCAGACAAATGGTCTAGGTGAAGGCAGCGCACTTATTAGTCCTGCAAGACAAATTACTTGCAGGATTTGCTACAACCGCTGTAACAAATGTGGTCTGCCTGCGACACATAATTTTGTTGTTAAAATCCATGAGTGGCTGAAGGCTTGAGTCATCAGGCAACGTGTCTTGAAATCTGAAAGGGAAGCAACTATCTTTAAAACTGGATTCTTAATTACTTGTAGGATTTGCTACAACCGCTGTAATAAATGTGGTTTGCCCGTGACACATAATTTTGTTGTTAAATCCATGAGTGGCTGAAGGCTTGAGTCATCAGGCAACGTGTCTTGAAATCTGAAAGGGAAGCAACTATCTTTAAAACTGGATTCTTGCAAAACACTAGCAACCCTATGGGTGGATGTCAGTGCTTGGGTCCTCCTAACAATGAGATTCCTACAGCTCTAGCTTACAGCTTTACAGTGTCACCACCAATCTCGCTATTCCACTTTGAATTATTCTGCACTCTAGTTTTGTTACAAGCAACAATTAATATTACTAAAGTACAATACTGGAGGAAAACGTCTATTAGCCTCTTTTGAATTCCCTCTGTGCTCCAGAAGGCATTCTGCGGTTTACCAGTGTTATGGTTTCCCTTGGAAATAGTTTCTTTTGTTTCCTCCATCCTTCCATGCACACTGATGGATTTAAGACGGTAAAAACGAGCAGCAAGGCTGCCCACCACACAGCAAAGGGTCAGCGGGGCACAGGCTGAGCCGACACACAAGACAAGACAATACCCCAAATACTGCTAGAGGCAGGGAAAAAACCCTTATTTTCCCAAAATACTTTCCAACATCTGAATTGGAGGTGACCTCATTACCAGCGATAGATTCAGAGGCTTAAACCAACTCATAGTTGTGTTCTCCAGGGACCCACACATCCCCTCCGCTCCGGCTGCCAGAACTGCTGGTTTTTGGCCTCATGGAAGAGTCTCGCATTTTCTCTTCAGATGAATCCCCCGCAGTACCCCGCAGGTCATGGCAGCCACTTCCAAATCCCAGCTCTTCCCCATGTTCTCCTATTCCCTGGTTAAGGACAGCCAGAGTTTCCTCATCAGGGCAAATGTCCCTTCCCTTCAGGGAAATCCCTTCTGGTAAATGTTTCAAGACAAAACAAGATTAAAGATGCTGCACCAAGATTAAAACATCTATATCCAAACCAGACCATACTTGAAGCTTCCTGCTTTGGACCACTGAGGGGCCGGCTGGTTGGGCAACACTGGAGGCTATTTTGAGTCTTTTTTTTCACGTATGTAAAAAAACTACATTTCAGATTACCAATGGATCTCTTACAAAGCAAGTACAATACTGCTTTCTGGTGTTTTAGACAAAATATGTAAAGCAGCTCTTCATTCCCACTGGAACTGCTACTAAGATTTAAAAAAAAAAAAAAAAGTATGAATTCAGGAACCAACAGGAAAAAATCTCAAGTCACAGAAGGGGACCATCTCTTTTAATGAAATAATTTGAAAAATGTTCCTGGAACATTTGGAGATCTTAGTACCAGTTATAAACACCACAACACCAAAAATAGCTTGTAAATCAGAGTGAATTCAGACAGATGATTAGTGGGCAGGTAAAACTAACCTAGGTTTAAAAATTAAAGGGTATAGCTTGACCAGGCAACATACAGCAAGGATAAGATATTATTTAACTTTCTACAAGTTTTCATTAAAATGCTATATAGAAGTAAATATTAGAAAGGGAGGAGAGGTCTCTGGGCTGGTGAAAAGATAAGAGGAAAAAAAAAATTATGTGATTCAATGCAAGCAAAAAGCTCTTCTTTTTCTTTCTTTCCCCCCCTCCCTTTTTTTATAACTACTCTCCTTTAGTAAAATATTTTTATTCATTTTCAGCTGGCTGATTTCTTTTGACTTACTTTTCACTGAAAAAAAGTATTTCAGATGGTTAAAATTACCTCTTTGCCTACTGGAGCCTTTTGGTGACTCAACACCAATGCTGAGTTCAAAGGGTAAATGTGACATAATTATCCATCATCCCACTCACACTTAATATACATTGGATCAAACGCGCTATAGGTTACGTGATCATCCCCACAGATGTTACAGATTTAAATTATTAAGTCTTTGTTTGTATAAGCTATGCTTGCAAATACATTATGGCGCTCCAGGAATCGCAATGGCATCCCTGTTGGTTCATGGCTACATTAACACGTTGCATTGGCAGCAGCACATTCCAGAGCTAAGGAGATGGTACAGAGGACCCAATGTCCAAACCATATAAATTTCAGAAGTTTACTCTCAAGCTGACTCTAGCTTGGTCCTGAGGCTGGAATACCTTCCAGGCGCTGGGGAATACCAGGACCACATCTCCCAGTTCAGTATCACCTGAACAAACGCTGTTTCCTGCGCTCCAGGACTGCCCCAAGACACGAACCAAGGCACACAAGCAGGGAACACTGGGAGATTTCCTTCAAAAGCACACTGCTGATACCAACCAAGATGCTAATGCAGACGGTTCCTTATGCACTTCTATGAAAATCATTAAAATAAAATTATCAGTCCTGAAAAGCAGAAGAAAAGCCCACCACAGAAATCACTGTAATTTCTTCTGCCAATAAATTAATTGCTATTAAATACTATAATACTGTATAATTTTTATTTCACAGTTATCAAAACAATCCAAGAATTTGATCTGTATTTACATCATGCAATTATTCAAAGTTAACCAGAACTGTACTAAGTTACATTTAAGCAGTAATTACTAAGGCCTCAATCCAATAAAGCTCTGAAGTGTTAGCTTATCTTCAGGTCAACAAGCATTTGATTTCAATTAGGCTATTCATAGACTTCACATCAAGCATATGCATGGCTAATGCACAGTATCCAGACCCATATTCTCTAAACAAACCAGGAACATCACCTGCAAAAATCACTTACCTCTTAGATGGATTGTTACTTAATTATTAAAATATAAAACATAAGTTAAAATAGTAAAAAATATTTTTAAACATTAAAAATCTTCTTAGATGCCCAATTTCCCCTTTGCTGCAAAGTCCAGCAACCAAAGAGCAGTGGTTGTGCAACAGTGGTAACGGTCACCCGAGATGGCTGGCCATCCTGCTTTTCCCTTCGCATGCCTGCTGACCTGAACTTAATGCACTATCTGCTGCTGGCTGCGGGCAAGAAAATGGACTGACACCCAGTTGACAGAAACAATAATGTGCCTGGAACTAGCAGTTAATGGTAGACTGACAAGCACAATCACAGGAAGTAATAAAAGTTTCATGGAGCTAGCATGCGACGTGACTGTCACTGGTCCCTTCTGTGTCTAAATAGGAACTTGGCAACTACCTTATTAAAAGAAGAGGTTCCAATTTATTTGATGCATGGTAATTAGTTTTCCGGAGGAATTGCTATCGCTACTCATACATGATACAACAGTTATTTGTTTCTGTATGACTGCTTTAGAGAACCCGTCATTGCCTTTAAAAGCTGTAGTGTTACTACAGTAGCTGAATGCAGAGTTGATACCTGCAGTCGCGAGTATTTGCAAAGACAGACATTACTCCCAAAAAACCAAATAACTTCTACTCTAAACTGTTCACATAAGGTTCAAAAAAAGGTATAAACAGAATCTTAAATTAATGGCCAGTACTGAAGGAATCAAAGTGAACAGAGTGAGAAAAGCACATTGCAGTGTATCCATCCCATCAGTGATACACTTCTCAACCCACCCTGGCAGCGCTAGCAGCCGGACACACCAGGACCAGCAAAGCAGCTCTGACTGACCATCCCCACCGAACTTCATCAACAGCAATAAAATTATTCATTATTTACATGACTGTAAACAAGAGCAGCATCAGACCTCGCATGCGATTACTCGTGCTAACATTTATCTACCACTTCAGGAGAAGAGGCAGCTGGCTGTTTTTATGCGGCTTTTTTTTTTTTTTTCCCTGCCCGAGCAACCGAGAAAATGCTCCTAATAAGGCTGGTAGAAAGGAAGTGGCTTCTCAACAGCACAATCTCTCGTGAAGGAAATAATAAAATATGGTGTTATTATCTCAAATACAGCGGGAGCCGTGCCGGAACCAGTTACCGAGAGCACTTCTGGTGCTGGGGGCTCGCCCCGCCGTCCCCTTGCGACAAAAGCGACAAACGCGCGGCGGGTGCCGGACGCGGGACCTCTCCGCAGCGCGTCCCCCCTCGGGAGCGCCTCTGTCCCCCCACCCTCCCGCTGCCCCCGGGGAGAGGCTGCACCTCCACCGCCTTCCCGCGGCCGGGATCGCTCTTCCTTATTAATATTTTTTTTAAAGTATATATCTTTTCATGTCATCTCCAGCAAAGCGCGAAACTCCCCCACGGGAAAGCGGGG
>NW_010146789.1:0-23188 GCF_000699245.1 Pterocles gutturalis
CCGGAGGCAGCGGGACACGCAGCGCTTTTGTCCGAGTCGGCTGAGGAAGGCCGGAGGAAAGAGGTCTCTAATTCCAGCTCTCCTGTCTCCTGGCCTTGTGATGCTCAGCCTGGAAGACAGTCACTCCTTAAGACAGGCTTTATCTCCCTCTTCCTAGAAACACCTCTTGAAATGTCAAGGTTGGGGCAGTGCTTTCTGTGTCTGTTGTTCTGAAGGCTTGGCAGAGGTGCCGTCCTTTCAGTGCTGCCAGGAGCCTCAGAAGCAGCGAGGTGTACTCTCCCTGCTCCAAGTGCTACAGCTTCACCCCAGCTGTGGTAAGGAGTTCAGGCTTCTGCCTTCTCTAAGTGTCTTCTCCTTCCACAAGGGAGAAAGACTCTGTCTCTGTTCCTGTCCCAAGTGCCATGCAGAGGCCTCTGTCTTACTTTTGTCCCTTTCAAGGATACAGGTACCACAAAGTCCTTTACACACTCCTGCCAAACAACAAATAAGGCTGCACCCTGCCTGCTCTAGTTAATCACAAGTTCCCTCTCCAGGCAGCAGCAGGTTAAAACACCCCCTTGACTCTTATTACAGAAGGAAAGGGGTGTATGCTCCTGAGCCACTGAGTATGGAGAGCTGATGCAAGCACCAAATGCATCTCTTGTTTCATCATTCTTTCAGAATCAGGATTAGTTTGCTTTCTTTTTGGATAATTTAACATGTCAAACACAAGCTACTATGAACAAAAATTCCCCCAAAGGAAATTTCTCTTTCTCATCTTCTTCATGTGCCATATACTTAGCAACCTACGAACTACTAAGCACATGCTTTGCCCCAAGTTCTGACATGTGGGGGGGATCTGGTGATCTGAGTGTGAAACAGTGCTCCCAAGCTTTTTTCTTCACAGTGTTACAAGGATAACAGCACGTCCTGCTTATACTCATGTCACTGTTTTTAGAGATGGTATGATGCATTATTCTGCAGAGGATATTTTGGTCACTGATATCAAAATATAATGTTTTAATCTTAATTTCTAGTCATGCTCTCTGTGGACATCACCATCTTGTGGCCAAGTGGGCCTCTGTATGGTGTGGGAGGCTGTGAGAGCTGGCCCCTGGTGAGGCCAGCCGAAGGACAGGAGGGCAATGGCCTGGGTGTGGGGACTGCAGGAAAGGCACAAGGGCCTTGGAAATGTTTTAGGGTCAAAAAAGAGACTTGGCACCACTTCAGAATTTGTTTTATCACAAAATAGGAATGAAACATTAGTGTATTTAAGACTCCTATTTGACTGTAATTTTACCAACTGTATTTCTGAACTCCCAGCAGGAGCCCTAGACACTGCAACTGAATGGAAATCTTATGTAGGGACAGTTCAATAGTTCCTTCAGGAGATACACAGGGACACCGCGAAGAACAGGGAAGAAGTGTCTGAAAAACAGAAGGTTGCATGAGGAGCACAGACAGTGTCAGTCTTATGCCATGATGCCTTTTGCAGAAACTCCTCAGCTCTTAAAATCTCCCAATGCTTACACCCTTGGCCTGTTCTGTAGCTCTGTTCCTGCCAACACCCATGGACATTTCAGATTGTGTGAGAGATGCATATAATATTGGACTTAATATAATAGACTTCTGAAGGTGGTGCCAAGCACCACAACCAAATATGAGAGGGGACCTGGCACTAACTAGGAATGTGTATGTCATATCGGGGGATGCCTGGGGATACCCAAACCACTTCTGCAAGACAACAGCACCAGACACCCTCATGCACTTTCAAAATCTGTTCTGTAACTTTCTTCATAGTAAAGGACAATAGTCAGCCAGTCTCAAATGGCACATTTTAACTGTCATTGTAATATTACATTTATTTAGCAGATGAGGAGGTAAAATTATGATAAATTCAAAGAGTAAATTGTTCACTGTCCTGTCAGGGCTTGATGAAAAGCTGATACTCTCATCCCATTCTGGGAGGGCTTAGAATCACTCTCCTTGGATCCTGAATGTATCTCACTCTCTACGGAGCAGGTTAAAATCCAGCTACTTGCAGCCCTAGGGTTTGTTTTGTTACATATTAACACGAGCAGACCTCAGTCCTTCAGACAGATATTTTGATGCATTTCCTCCTAAGCCTCTGCCTTGTTATTTCTGGGAGGGTTTGAAAGCACTTAAGATGACACACAGAGGTCTTTTCCATTATGAATATCTAAAATTCTGTGAGTACATTGTAAAACCAAATGCTGCCTGGTTTTACATTTCCATTATAGAATTTGCTATGAGCGATATAGTTTCAGTTATTCATCCTAATATTCTTTACATCAGGAATTGCAGCTATGAAGAGGATGGGAACACATGAGATGACCCCAGTTTGGCAACTAGAACTCAGTTCTTAAACCAGGAAAAAGATTTTACTACAGTTCATCCGGCTCCATTAATTCTGCATTTTTACTGTCTCCTTTACGCATCTTATACCTTTTAAATTCAGGTGCTTCTAGTCTTTCCATGCCACAGGAAAACAAGCAGAAATGCTTCTTATTGCTAGAATTTGGCACAAGATACTGAGGTCTGGAAAGGATTTATACAAATGTACACACATGCACGCACACACGCACACATACGTACACAGTGTGATTTTTTTAAGCTGTTTTTTAAATCATAGGAGTACAGAACCACACTGAAAAGTTTGAGGCTTCGGACACTTTCTACATACCTATTAAATAAACGTGCTTTTGGTCTTAAAGCTGGATGTTTGCAGGCCTTGCTCTGTATTGTGCCATACCTTTTTAGAAGTTTTTGAAAAGCTGAAGTTTGCAAAGCAGCTAGTGTACATGCTGCAAAACTGCTGTTTATAGAATCTGTTTGCATGTCTACTTACGAGTACGTGCATTTTATGTATATTTTTAAAAAATTGTAATGCATGCCTTTTAGAATTTGTATGTTTTCAATAGGGCTGAAACCTCTGATGGATGGCATGAATGTAAAGTAAGACTATAAAGATATACGTGTCTGTGAGATGTACTCAACTGTAACACACCAGCAATAACGGACAATTGAAAACAAATCTGTTTATGTGTTTAAGAATTCACCAGTAATTCACATTTAAAATACTTTTGTTCCTAATTTTTTGCATGCAACATGGAAAAAAGTAGTGATTTTTCATTACTTCAACATAAAACTTATAGGAAATTAAAAGGGAATTGTAGATATTGGAACAGAAAAGGTAAGTTAATGACAGCTTCTCAGAGCTAATTTTGTTTATATCCCTGATTTTTTTTAGTGGATTTAAGCTTGGTCCTTAATGTTATTTTTAGAGTTTTTCTATGGTTTACTGCATGCACAAATAAACGAAAAACTGCATTTGGTCTATGAGATTATTCTGCTTGGCATTCAACATTTAATACTACTTGATAATTATTACAATGTTCCTTTCTCACAGACATCCTTTACAGGCTTTATGGTTGATTTATGCAAACGTATCCA
Source organism: Pterocles gutturalis (assembly GCF_000699245.1). Classification (NCBI taxonomy): domain Eukaryota; kingdom Metazoa; phylum Chordata; class Aves; order Pterocliformes; family Pteroclidae; genus Pterocles; species Pterocles gutturalis. Next base: position 3,454 of record NW_010146789.1, read on the forward strand.
TCAGTGTCATTCAGTGATTTCAAAAGAGTATAACAAATTGATCATTCAAGCTAGTATTTGCAAATACTTTTTTATAATAGGAAATATAAACACATAAATAATTAAAAAATATATTTTTCATTTGGCATGCCAGTGATGCATTGCATTAACAGCTTTATTTCTTTAGCTAGACAAATTATAGTCATAATTTGCTGTCTGGTACCCACAAACTTTATTTCTTTTATAGTGTTTCATTTAATGGTCTCTCTTGTACTCTCCAGGGTTTAGTTTGATGGAGGAAATAATTATAATTTTAACTGGTCTGTTCCGTCGAGATTTAAGTGGACTGTATTGTGCAGCTTTCTTTGTGTGTTACAATGCAATTTGTAGTGATACAAAGTACATTAAAACACTTTACAGAGTAGAGGACAGCTACTGTCCTACAAGCAGAAAGTGTAGGAAAGGCTGTGTGGAGCTGGAGGGAAGAAAAAAGGAACGAGGGCTGACATTTTGAAAGCCATAAAGAAGCAGGTGAGGGTCCTTGCAGGCTGGTTATTGTAAGGGAAAAATAGAAGATGCAGAAATGGAGGGGAAGGCAAGTAGGATTTGTACCAGTACAATACGTGCCATGGTATGTTATTTTAATTGCTGCACCCAGATGAACTGCAAACAATGCTGGTCATAGAGCAATGGATTCACACGCCTTTTCCTCTTGTTGCCTTAAGCTTTAAGTTGCAATGAAAACGATGGTGACCACCTGGATAGAGACCAGCAATACCCCAGCAATCAGAAAACAAAGCGCATGAGGACATCATTCAAACACCACCAGTTGCGGACAATGAAGTCATACTTTGCTATTAACCACAATCCTGATGCCAAGGACTTGAAACAGCTAGCTCAGAAAACTGGCCTGACCAAAAGAGTTCTTCAGGTAAGAAGAGCAGTCTTTTGTCTTGAAAAGTAAATAACATTTCAGTTTTATATTTGAAATGCCACGGATTTTGCTGATTTTCAAGCTTTTTTTTAATAGTTCATACCTTCTGTGAGAATTCAGTTAAATCCTAGAAAGTATGAGAAAAGTTATTTCTTTCCAGCTTCCCAAAAGTAGATCACCTGGGTTCTAATTTTTAATGACAGTTGTGCAGGTTTGAGGCCCTGCTTGCTTTCCTGTGGTTAGTTAATTCTGGTGAATGTTTTAGCTTCCAATCTGCTGTAAAAGTGAATTATTTTAGTTAGTGTGTTCACTGTAACTTGAGAGTTCTTAATTTAGAAATCACTGTGCATGTTTACCTTTATAAGAAATTAATCAGCAGTTTGAATTTATTTTATCGGGACAATAATGATATATTTTATTTCATAATTGAAGCGGGCATAAATTTAATTTTTCAAAGATTAATTATTCATAGTTTAGTAACTTAGAATGAAAGGAGACTGCATTTGAAAAGTACTTTTTGTCTGAAAGCTGGATTTTTCTTGCTTCAAGGATATACACTCCGTTTGAACTATTATGGGAAGCAAAGGTGAGAAAATCAGTTGATTCAGCTCCATTTTAATTTATAGTTTGATTCAAGAAGTCGATTTTAACAGGCACTTATCCAAATAACTATACTTAGAGATAAATCCAGGCATATAGGAGCTGTGTCATTCCAAGATCTATTGCTGAAATTTTAAAATGGGTCTTAATTGTAGAAAAATGGTTTGAGAGCCTCATAGAGACAGGTAGGGCTCAGAGCCAGGCTCCCGGGAAAGCACTGTGGACAGGTCTCACAAAGTCATGGGCAAGTGGAGGGCAGTAGACAAAAAATATTGAGAAAAACTGAATTCACTGGAGATATTCTGGACCTTACAGTGTTAATACCTAACAGAAGAGGGAATAAAGGTTTTGTGGGTTCCCAGCAAAAACTACTAATGAAAAAACATATGTCCTCCATAGCTGGATTTTTGTTGTTGTTTTTATGAGGCTGATTTGCAGTGGTGGAACAGATTCCTCTGGTGTAACTGGTGCACATCCCAACACTTGACACAGTGTCTCTTATAGCAGCTCTCCTTTATCCAAAATTTACTGCATTTGTCTAACCTGATTTTGACGCTTCTCCTTTATTTTACTCTCAGAGTTTAGACACTTCAGTAGTATCTATTCTGTCCATTACAGTGCAATCACACCTGAATTATCTGAGAAATTTTACATAGTGCATTAAGAAATGAGATCAGTGTCTAGAAAGTGTCTTTCTCTTGATCATCTTTCTGTTCTCTCTCCTCACTCCACACCAACTTTGACTTCCATCTCTCCTCTTTTCACCTAATGGGTCTTCTATCTTTTTTCCAAGTTACTGTCTCTGTTTCTCCCTTCCTTTTCAGAATGTATTTCCTTGTCTCCAAAACTGAACCCCATGTCTCCATTACACTTCAGTCCCTCTTTCAGCTTCCTCATTGCTTCTGTTTCCATCTGGAACATATCACACCTTGCAGTTTTAAGGTGCTTAGTGGTTCCTCTTTTTTTTTGTGGCAGTCCCTTACAATTCCACTAAACCTTTTTCATCGTTTTGGTAATTGGTGTTTCACTTCCTTTACTTTAGCCATTAAGCACTACTTTGTGTCTGAGCTCCTTTAGCTGAAGAGTGGTGGGAGGTAATAGTTGGTGGTGAGGATTGCACCCAGAGGATGATGCTGCTGGAGGCACTCCAAGAAAATTACTCTGAGTGATACTTTGTCTAATATTACTTGAATTTTCCTGTCAGGAGCACTCTTCTACTCTTTTGAACTTTTTGTTTGAAAATTAATTTGGGCCATGAAAAAATAAACTTGTGGTTTGGATTTTAGAAGCTTTGCCCCCAGTTGCTTTATCTCTAACCTCTGAGAGGCAATTTTTCAAACCCGAGTTCACCTATATGAGCTTCAGGGTAGCTCTTTGCTGGGGAAAACTCTTCATGATGTTGGTTACTGAGATAGTGTCACTTGTTAATTCTTCTGAGCCAGAAAGGTTGGCATTCCGTCTGTGTCATTTATTGAACATGAAGTGGTTCCCTGACACTATTGATCTAAACAAGCATCATTAGTATTAGCCTGTCGTACAAACTGAAGGCACACGGACTCCCAGACGTACCTGCACACTTGCCAGTAGTAAGAAGTCTCCCGCATTCCCCACGGTGTTACTAGGTGTGTTAATAAGCTGTTGTATTTTCTGTATGTTCAGATCTCAGTTCAGTTGATGAAGGATTGTGGATCTTTGTGTATCATTGATAGAATATATTTCAACAGAAAATATAAGGCAGCAGATCAGGAGAAAGACAGATTCCCTTGTTCTGAAACCAGTGCACTTCCTAAACACACACAGCAGAGTTCCTGGTGATTTAGGAAACAGCCCTTACTATACAGACAGTCCCACATAACATGTAATGAGGGTGCTTTGTTTGTAGATGAGCAGAGAATGTGGCCATATTCTTAATGATCTGTGATATCAGATCTGGAAGACCTAACTGCTGTCTTTGCTTTATATACAATCACTCATCAGCTACACACCTCCAGAAGTGGGATGTCATGGAAATGTAGCACACTGCTTCGTAAATCACATTTACTTCAGTGGCTTTGTAATGCAAACTATTTTCCCTAAGTAGCCACATTACAATCACAGTAAAACTATTTATATTTTTTAACCCCCATTTTTATTTATTTTCATTCCAATTTAGCTTTATGTTTGCAATTTAATTCATATACTTCTCGTACTGCAGCTGGGCAGCACCAGCCCATTATTGTAAGCTATCATTCATAATTCAAGTGACCAGCTAATTGTGAGCTAACTAACTGGCATAAATATTCCTCTTTTGGGAACTGATCTTTTTGTGAGTTTAGAAAGGGAAGGTGGCAGTAGATAGCCCTAAGAAGATATGGTCTGCTAGCTATAGGCTATAGGTCTGTGCCTGCTCTCTCCCCAGGAGTCTGGAATAGGATTATCCACGGCAAAAGCAGTTTAGGAATGTAAAGCGTTATTTTTTGGTGAGTGTCTTGTACACTGCTTATCCTTTCTTGCATCACTCCCCAGTGAAGTTGCCATGAAAACCCTACAGAGATTACTGCAGGCTTTGGACTTTGCTAATTCAGTTTCCAGTAGTCAGCAAGCATAAAAATTTTCCCAATCACGTGTGGGTACCCTGCACTACCTTCTGGTGAAGATTAGCTTTAGGATAGCACACTGCAGACTCCTGACTGAGTCTCCATTCATAAAATATCCCATAGTCCCCCTTTAACAGTGTGTTTAATAATTACAACAGAGTAATCAGAATGTGTGTGCAGTGAGTGAACCTAGTTTGCTTTGTGGTGCAACATCCTTCATATTCCTGTTTCTCCACTTGCTAGTTAGTAAAATTCAGTAAACGCAAATGTCTCCAGGTAGCTGTGTGAACGAGCAAAATTGTGGTTAAAAATTTGTTTCTAGCGTAAGCTATTCATACAACTAGCAAGTAACAGCTGCAACCCTGGAGGTGTTACAAACAAGAAAATAAAGTTATCTAAGGTGATCAGATGATCTCATTCACTGCAGTATCCAAATCCTTTACAGTACTTAGCGTATTTATTTTCAATACTTCCCTGTCCTACGGAGATGTTATTTTATTCCTATTTTACTTGATGGAGACAAAGAGTTAGCTGCACAGATCACTGAAGAGATAGTGTAATACTTCAACCACCGTAAATGTTATTCCGCCTAGCTGCTGAGCTGCCTGGCTACAGGCATCCAGCCCCACTAACCGGACTGTGGCAGCATCAGTGGTGGGTCTTGCAGCTGCTTTTATTTTTCAGTGGGAGTCTCGGTCCGCATTTTCTCCTCTGATTTGAAACAGCTCAGCCTTAAAATGATACAGTTGGACAGAAAAACACTAAATACTTCCCAATGATTTTGTTTATTCCTCAGTACTGAAGACCAGATTCCAAATTGTGTAATTGATGTGAGATAAGTCCTTCTGGAACAATTCTTTCAGTTATGTGTGTCTGGGTTGTTATTTCTTTACTGTAGTGCTGTTACAGGTGCAGGGCCGGGATTGCCAATGGGAGCGTTCAGCGCTGTGCCAGCATGCCTGGGCAGCCCTGGCTTGCCAGCTCCTGCACGCTGCTTTGCACAGCGATGAGTAACGACACGGGGCAGTACAGAGGCAAGCCTGCATTCCTACCACTCAGAAAACAATAGTTTTAATTCTTTCGCTACTCTTCAACATGAAATCTTGGCTGAATACTGTCATATCTTAAGTGCACACCAGAATATCACTATTGTGATGTTATCCCTGTCTGTGATAAGATAAGGTACTTTCAGAATTTCAATTAACAAATATTTAGATGTCTTTTCAGTAATAATATTGCTTAGTGGACAATTTTAAATAGCTTTATGACCATTAGCCTTAACAATATCTCAGTGGGGAAGGAAGTTAAAGTAGCTGTATAATCTCTATTTTTGAATAATACTTAGAAGATTATGTATCCTATGTCTAACATGAACTGCCACTGTTAAAGAGAGAACGAACCATCTTACACGTGCAGCTCCTGAAAGCAGCATGAATGGTCATTGGCAAGGGCATCTGACAACAGATTTTCATTTTTAATGGAAGATAAAGGGGAATACATAAATAATCTTGCTCACTTTTCTTTACATACTCCATGTTTCAAATCACAAACAGGAGCAACACTGTAGAGTCTCTCGCCCTGTTAAGGTTAAGGAGCAGCTGGACGTTTAGGATCAATATAAATAAACAAAATAGTTATGGTGTCTTCTACAGTTTTACACACTTTAAGCAAGAAAATTGTTTTGTGACTAGGAATGGACATGTTACTCGTATTTGGGAGTACTGCATATACAAATATTATATTTTTAGTGAGCAAAAGTGTGAAATTATGCAGAAGTATGTGTATATGCAGCGGGACTAGTGGTTTTGTCTGTTCTAATTATTACATAACTATGGTACACATACATACCAACAGTGGCAGTCTCTAAACTTCCATTTCACCTTCATATGTATTATCCTTTCTACAACTGCTAGAAGTTATATTAAAAACAATCAAACCCAAATTAATTTGTGGGACAAATATAAATTATCTCTGAGAGGTAAAAAATCCCATAAATGTTCAAATTGCCATTTTTAACCATTCCTAACTAGTTGGCACTTGAGACTTTGTGGCTTGAATGACCAGAGCAACCTGATTTGCTTCACTTGCATCCCCTGCACGAGGCTCCTCGCCTTGCTCAGAACCCCAGGTGCACACTTCTGTGCCTCCCTTCTGGTGTGGCTCTGAACGAACAGTCACAGGAGAGGACACTGGTGGTGAACGTGTCAGGCAAAAATACCACATCTGTTTTTGTCTGGTTTTGACCACACCACTGGCCTTTAGCAGGTTGAGCACTACAACGGACTATGTTAGAAAACCATGAGTGTATTTTTGCCAGTGCTAATTTAGGAGCGGATTTTTGTTTCCTTGTCATACATGAAACTGACATACAGCCTTTAAACTGTGTGTTTTAACTAAGGGAATGCCAACTTAAACTCTTTTAAAATACTGAGCTTTCAGAAACAAGGACCTGTAGGGATGTGATTTATGCATGGACCACGAATGCAGCTCCTATGGCTGCTGGTAGAATTTGTGCCTGAGGATTATTTCCTCATGGCATTCCCTGGAGAGACTGCAAGAGAGAGGGTGTGCACCTTAAAGACACTTGGTTAGAGGAGAAAGCTTTCCAGAGAAAAAGTCAGAGTGCTCAACAGGGGGAATTTGGGGCCGGACCATCCATAGATGAGAGGAAAACCAGCTGAGATATGCTCATCAATTCTAACCGCGGCCACCAAGCTGAGAGTGCAAAGAGAACCCCTTGCAGGACTGCTTGTGTTCACGGATCGCTCCTCCACAGCGGTCTGGCTTACCGTGGATCCTGTGGCAGGGCCACGCTTTTCAGAGGTCAGAATTCCTGCAAGGCTGGCATGGCCTCCTGAGCTCCACACACTCAGTTTCCCTGTACAGACCACAGACGAGAAATCTGATGGAGACACTCTGTGCAGGTCCTTTCCCTCGCTCGGTTCCTTTCTCCAGCAGATACAGAGATGGTGAGGCTCACTGCATCTGGAATGGAAAGACTCGGTCCTGTTCCTTATAGCAGGGCAATGTGAGGACAGCAGGATCAGCACTGTAACAATGGCAGAAGACTTTCTGATAAATAAGCACAGTGAAATTTCAGCAAGTTTGTCGCAGTAAAATTAGCTGTTAGCAACATATATCAGGTTGAACACAGGGTATTTAACAACAGTTTCAAATTCAGTTGAAATAATACACTGTGCCTAGGTTTCATGCAAGCTTCACAAATACATGTTATCGTATCAGTTTTCAAATAGGTCAGAAAAATATTTTATCTTTAAACAAATCCTGCAGACAGTGGAGAGCATCATTAACCTGGACCTAAACACTGAAATTTAACTGAGAAAGATGAAGTCATAGATTTTGTCCTTCATTCATAGATAATAATCAAATAATGCAAGAAGTAGCAATCTTGGAACAATTTCTGCATGTGGATATAATTTCTACTGAAATTATGGTTTTTAATGCGATGCGGGTCTTTAATGCCATTCAAGCCTCTTTTCCAAACATCACTCTAGTACTGAAAATCATTTGAAAAAGGAGACTGGCATAGGTGAAGGGAGCTGAAGCATTTGAGAAAGAAGACTAAGAGAAGAGTAAGAAAGAGGGACAGTCCTTTTAGGAAAGTGAGAGCACTGCAGACACTGAGACATGAGGAGGCTCCTGAGAGAGCTCTCAGGGCACAGAGAGGCAGGGTGCTGCGGTCTGTGTCACCCGCTGCTTACATGGGAGATGGACTTGAAATACGAGGGTGCCAAGCTTGTTATTTTATATTCGTCAGATGCTTGATGTCTGCCTCACCCAGACAAATGCTTCTGGGATTGAGGGCAATAGAGGATCCGTGCAGGCTGCCAGATTTCTGAGCACCTGTATACACAGCCTGCACAGAAAGACTCCCCTCCATCCGTGCCCACTCCTGTCCCAGGCAGACTGTTCATACAGGATTGCAGGGCAGGGAAGGAGGAATGCTTTGCAGGCATGCAGGGGACACTTCTCATGACTGGGGCTACTTTTCTAACATGTTACCAATAAAATAATCTTCTGCAATTCAAGCTTTGGTGAATTTGTGACTATGCTTTTGCTTTTTTAAACACTGCAGCTCTTTAAATGCTACCCTGTTATATTAAACTATTTCAGGTTTGGTTTCAAAATGCTCGAGCCAAATTCAGACGGAACCTCTTACGTCAAGAAAACACAGGGGTGGATAAGACTTCAGACTCAACACTCCAAGCAGGGACCCCATCAGGTCCTGCCTCAGAAATATCCAATGCCTCCATGAGCCCATCCAGCACTCCCACTACTTTAACGGACTTGACTAATCCTACTATGCCTACTGTGACATCTGTCTTGACGTCAGTGCCCGGGAGTCTTGAGGTTCATGAATCTCGAAGTCCTTCACAGACAACTCTTACAAATCTTTTCTGATGACTCTTTCTTAATAATTTCTTTAAAAAAGAAATTATTCTTAGTTGAAATTCCAAGTGTATTTTAATAGAGGCTTTGAGCAACTGACTAACCACAATTAGGATCTCTCCTAAAAAACAAGGAAATGTAGTGTTCTGGTATTACGGAGTACGGACTGAAGAATAACTTGGAAGATCTATTGCAACACAACATTTGTGTAACTGTACAGTTTTGTGGACTGAGCAAGGGAAACAGCAATTAATTTAAGTTGGCTAAAGCTTCTGTATTTTCAAAGACTGCCATGTGCCTTATATACTGTTTTATCTACATACTTTGGATTCCATGTTCACTTCTCTCTTTTTCTCTCTGTATATTTATGACCAGGGCAAAAATGTTAAGAGTTTGTTACTTTGAATAGTCCTAAGCCTTTCATTGGTTGCTTTGTTGTTTTAGGATTTTAAGGTCAAAGTCTGTTCGAATACCAGAATTTGTAAAACCTAACCAGTAATAAAACCACTTATGGAAACTACTTGGTAATGGCTGCAGTTACATTTAACATTAGTGTCACAACCGAGATAGGCTGATTGTATTTAAAGGGATTAGAAAACTGCACTTCAAACACAGTATCTGCCTAGGATAAACTCTAAGTATGACATATACATTCCTCCTGTTCCTGAAGTATACACGGGTGAGAAATCCAGCTGGTACAACAGTCTGGGTATCTTCACTGTAGAGAAATAAAAAACTGCTAGTTGCAGGTAGAAGTTATCAGATAATATTAAAATTCAAACAGAAAAACTACACTTAATTTTGCTGTGTGAAAGAAGCTTGACTTCAGCTAGCATTTATGGAAACAGTCTTGCTTTTGTGCAAGAGGTGGCTTGTCCCACTTCATGGAGGAGGCGAGCGGGGTATCCGACAGCTGTGTGGCCACAATCAGTCCATGACAGAAGTGGACACTGGGTAATATTTTCCCTAGGAAAAAAGCAGAACTATTTCAGGTTATTTTACAACACTGGTGGGCAAAGTCAAGGCAAAATTATGTTTTACAAAGCCACAGCCTTACATTTTTGTAATGCTTTGAAGGAATAAAAAGCCAAGGAAGCCTATGACATTACCGATACGAATAAAAGTAGTTATTCCTTTAATGACTATGGACCTTTCAATACAACTTAATTCCTTCTTCCCCAAAAGTCTGTGCACAATATAACTCATATTTTGCGTTTTTTTCCTATTGTTTTTAAAGATGCTTTTCTGTAATTAAAGAAATACCTCAGCAAAGTTTAAATATGTGTAAGAATGAGTATACACGATGCTGTTTGCCCAGTAGTTTTATAGATTTTGAGCGGGGTACATAAGATGCATACGGTTGTTCCTTTTCAAACCTCTTACCATCAGCTCATTGCAGTCAGATGTTCGGTTGGATGTGGCTAGCTCTCTAAAGCTAATCCGTCGTTCCCATTGGATCAAAATTGCTAAAAGATTATTCCAAATAAACAACAAGATAGGTACCAAGATCCGTGTTCTTTGCCCTTTTCAGTGCACTGAAGATGATTTAGTAGGCTAGGCTCTTTGTTAACAACGTTTTGGTTTTAAAAGCGCAACATTTATTCAGCCTTCTCCGCTGAAAATTTGCCACTCTTGTGCAAGCCAAATTCCTGTCGAGATCAGTGAGAGATCTCAGAGCATGAGGACTGTGGGATAGAAATCCTGACATAATTAGGTCATTTATTAACCTTTTTTTACACTTCAGCTTAAAAAACCCCACAGGTGAGTTATCTGAAAAGCAAGATAGTCCTAAAAAAATCTTAACTAGCTAAGAGCTGTGACAGGGATTCCTTTCCGGTCACTAAAACCAACAGGCTAGCACGGTTCATTAAGTTTATGCAAATGACAAAACATTAAAAAAGATAATTTGGGTTGAATTAATAACAGTTACAGGTTTGTCCGAGACATTTTTCCTCATAATATAAATGTCTAATAAGGAAATTGTGCTGGTTAGTGGACTGTGAAAGAGTACATATCCACCCTTCAAAGATATTCAGACACAGAGATTCTGCTGTATGTAATGTTTTGTTCATTGTCAATTACCTTGGAGATTTTATTTTTTTTTACATGCTCAGATGGATCTTTTCTTGGTTTAAAAGGCAATGTTGGTCCCCTGTCAAATGGATACAGCCCATAATTAAAACCCCTGTGTGTTAACCTGTAAACAGTTTGGAAAAACTGAATCCTGAATTCTTAAGTGTTCTGGCAAATGTAGCAGATAACAATTCAAATGGTTCTTTGAAATTGCAGTGCTATTATTCGTGATCTTGTATTTGAACTACCTGAATCCACGTGGATGGAAATCAATTCTCAATATTGCCTTTTCAAATAACTGACATTTATGAAGGGGAATACTCTCATGTCAATCTTATCTAAAACCTATAAGAGACAATTAGAGAAATTGTCTGGTTTAATCAAATCAGGGATTTTGCATATAAATAAGAGACAATATTCTATGTAGGGTCTTTATGTAGGTGCATTAGGATTCACTCACTGGCTCCGATGACCTATGTTGTCCCCATGACTGTTTCAATCCTGTGGTATTGTTTGGTTGTTTAGAGCTTGTTGGTTTTGATGCTGTACATTTTTTTACTACTGCAATCCTAATGTTTCTTCACATACTTGTACAGTTCCACATTTGATGTATTAGTCTGAAATTCTGTTAAAAACATGAACAAAAATGGAAATGATATTTCTTTGGAAGTGTATTTTTACTGTATATCTAATTTGAACTAGTTGAACATACTTCTTTACATTTTGCATGATAGGTGTGTAGTTCATTTTTTAAATATGAAAGAGACTTAAGAGTAACTTAGAATGAGAATATAATGAAACCTATACAAATATGGAAAATACATACAATGATTTGCTAATTTTTGACTCAAGAAACTTTTTGAAATACATTTTACCTAGTTTATTTAAGATAATGCAGGTATTTTGTCTTTGAGTTCACACATAATACAGCATATAAAAGGGGATTACATACTAGAAAACCTTCCAAGTCACCTTGGTACTCGACAGCACAGTGGATTGCTCTTGTCAAGCAAACAGAAATGATAGTTGATCTTAAGAATGCTGAAAAAAATATTTTGATCTACAGTAGAGAGGGAGAGCATTACTGCAAGTGATATGTAATCACAACTTAAAATTTATTGACACTATTAATAGCTACATTTCATAAACCTTATTTTTCATTCAAGTTATCTAAGTTTGGGAAGAGAAGACTAAGGATCATTATGCTAATGAAGAAGCTGAATGCCTGCACTGGAAGCAAAAGTCAATTTGTCAAATATACTGTGGATGGAGAAAGTGCCTCCAGGATATTTTCATTTCCAAACTATCTTTTCTTCCTAGCTGTTAAAAAAATAACATATTTAGAGCTCTTTCCTGTAACTGTTATTTTTTGTCTGTTGGAAGGTACAGACTGAAGCTTAGGCACCCATAATGATAATCCTCATCTAAAGGAAAAGGAGAAAAAAACCCCAAATCAAGGCAATAATTAGGCTTCATATTTAGGCATGATGATAACAAAGATATTCAGGTGACTAAAAGAAGTTCCATGTGTACATGCTTATGGTCTTCACAGTGCCTCAATACTGCTTGGAAGGAGAGGTTTTAACTGAAAGTAGGTGAATTATGATTTTTTTTTTTTCTTACTTCAGAAAGCCAGGACTAATTACAGAACTCTGTTGCTGTTTTTTAAGATGAAATTTGATATAAGGTACCCTTAGAAAGGGCCGTAACATCAAATACAGTGTGACGAGATAAGCCGAGGCATTTTTAGGAATTTTTTCCATTTTCTTTCCATCTTTTAAACCCTGGTTCTTCTCCAGGATGCATCATGAGCTGCTGGCAATGGGCTCAGGTTACTTCAGTGAAGGGTGGATCATCCTCCTGTCACACAGTCTATATCCTCCTGCTCGCCTGCAAGCTTCACACCGGCACCAGCAAACATTTTGTGTGCTATGCATGAAGTCAGTCTTTTAGCATTTGGGGTGTGACAGAGTCGTTTTGAGGTTCTCTCACTGCAGCTCGCTTTGGCTTTGTGCCACGAATGGCAGTAAGTATGGAGCTGCATCAGCCTTCGTAGTGAAGAAAGCACCAGATGTGAAATGGCAGTTACAGACAAGCCTCAATCCTCAGCTGGCTTTAGCTGCACTTTTGGTTGTTTTACAGGGAGCTCTCACTCTTTACGTGGAGTGATGTGCAGTCAAGATCAGACCCGCGCTGTCACGGAGTCGAGTCTAGGTTTGGCCACGGGAACTGACTCCGGCCACACGCGGCAGCGAGCAGACGCCAAGCGAATTCCTTCCAGCACACAAGGTTCCCATGTTGAGGGAGGGAGAACCCAGCCTCCAAAAATGTTTCCACTGAATCAGCAAATACTGACAGACCTAATACACAAGGACTAGATAAAAAGTTACACTGGCCATTTAATGGATTTTGATCAGATTAATACGATGTCAGCAGTTCTTTCTGCCCTTACAACTGGATTTTTGTAGCAACAAAGGTCAGCAAGTATTTTGGGGTTTCTGTTTTGAGCAGAGCACAGCACTTAAAATATGCAACCTGCTGACAATAAATTCAGACCTAGCAACATCATTGAGCGTGCTAATGCATAACACTGTGCAAATTATAATTATTTCCTGAAAATACCACTTCTGTGGAAGTTCTTCTTTTGTTAAAAAAAATCCCTGTTAAAGGCATGGCTCTGCATGTGTATTTACACAGCTTGTTTACATGACTTTATATCAATTTATTAGATTGTAAAATCCAGCACTTAACAGAAAGTTAAATTTTTGAAACAACCTCTAGAAAAAAAAAATTAAGCTTTTCATTAAAGAGAGAAATCTATTCTAACCCCTGTGTAGTTTAGCCCAGTACCTATGAAAAAAAGTAATGTAACAGCTAAAACAGAGGGACACAAATATTTGGGAAGTGTTAAGTAATTAATGGTGACATGGTTTAATTGATAAATATGACTTTTTCCAAGCGCATACAGAGTACTGGGTAATTAGCGTTAGGAAATCCCAATGAATTTACAGCACTGCAAACACAGACATAGCCCTACACTCTTGCAGTGACACTGAACTGCTATCCACCCACTGCACGGTAATTACTGGGTAATTTAATGTTCCTTGTTGCTATTTGAAAACAGTGAGAAGATATTCATGCTCTGGTGATTTGAAGTGTTCCTACGAAAGGGGTTTGAATTGCCACGAGCATATCGGTCCAACAAAGAGTAGCAGTGCTAAGGAGCAATAATCCGTGTTATTTGTGTTGGCTGAAACCTTTATAGACAGCTAGAGACAACCTCTTCCCTACAAAGAGCTAAAACCCCGAATTCTCCCAGTGGCTCTCCATGTGCAGATCTGACAGATCTTACCGGCTCTCCTTAGCGACGAAATGAGTCCAAGAGGCACATTATGTTCTTATCAGCTCTGCTCTGGGTGAATTTACAAGACAAACCTGGCACTGTGGGACACCCTGTCTGGCCAGACGCCTCTGGCCCAGGCAGTCCCTGTGCCTCTGCAGCTACCCAACAGCTCTGACAACCCCACCGCAGCAGGTCACACCTTTGAAATATTGTCCAAACCAGGTTTCTGCCTAGCTAACGTCACACCCGGCGATGCGGTCCCTGCTTACCCCTGTGCAGATGTGACATCAGCGTTGACAGGTTTCAACTGTTCTGATTACAGCCTCCAGCCTCCAGAAATTGCTTTTCCACCAACTTTCATTTGCCTTCTCACATCATTTCCACATGTTTGATCTCTTATTTTTTGCTGTCCTCCTTCTGGAGATGAAGACTAACAGAAGAGATGCTCTGCAACATGGCTTTGCAGGCTGTGACTGAGAAAGAAGCTGATGCCAAGCTAGTCCAGGCAAGGATTCTGTGAAAGTAGGGATGAACAACTTCTGAAATTGAACAATTTCTGTCACCCACAAACAGATAAGAGGGTAAACAGATGGCATTGCCCAGACTAAGTCCCCAAAGACATCTTGTCTCTTGCACCCAGAGGTTCTGAGAATCTGTTAATGGTTGTACAAAACTTTTTGAGGCAGAAGAACACTTTATTTACCGTTGCTTTCATGATTATTCTGGACAGGCAGTTTCATCTTTTTCAGACAGTAGATCCCCTGAACATTTTCTGCTGCAGTTGCAGACTGTTGTCTAGTGGATTTAACCCTGCTGACCATAGACTTTATTAGTTCACATGCACAGATCCCTTAGAAGTAGCTCAAAAGCTTTTATATCCATTTTTGTTACCGTATGATCTGACCGTTTCTGGAGAAGCTGGCAGACAAGCGTGAGCTACCCATGGGCTCAGGAGACAAGATGTTTCATACCCACGAGCTTGTACTGCTCTTTGAAAGGAGGCTCTTCCCCTCCAGCGCTGTCTGCAGTGCTCGCTTTCATCTGGGCAGGGTTCGTAAGAGAATTCTTGGAAGGGGCTGCAGCCCTGGCCAGCCGCTGATGCCTTTTGGAGCTGATATTATGCTTAAAGAAATCAATCATGGATGTTCCTACCATCTCCTTCAGTCAGCCCTAATTAATACAGACCCAGACCTTCTCCGTTTCGTGTACACTTGGCGTTGACTCCTAACACCTCACCCAACATGCTAAAGGACAGCAGAAGTTACACCGCAGCCAGTGTCATTTGTGTGACAGAAATAAGCCCAACCACACACGCGCTGAAAGCCTTTTTAATGTAATGAAGGACATTTCTGGCCTTCATTTATCTTTATGTCTTTTCCAGTTCTACTCCTATTGTGCCTACAGAATTCAGGAACCCATTTTAGATTAATGTAAAAGCCATACAATGCTCTTTTCTGTGATTCTTTGCACTTTGTATCCCCAAGTGCAGGCAGTTCTGACTCTTGTTTTGTGCTCATTTTCTCTTTTCCTGTCTCTGTTTTGTCCCAGAGGTTAGAGCTTGTGCACACCAACACCCACTGGCACTGGCAGGATTCTCCAGAGTCCCTTCTGGCTATTCCAGCACAAAAAAGCAGTTTCGGAAAATACATTGGCAGCTATTTGTAGAACTACACAAACCAGCTCCAGTTCCTGGGGATGTGTTTGGAGTGTAATGTGTGCGGCTGCCACAAAAAGAGAGGGTTGCGCCTGCCACTTTGGTGCAGATACCGCCACGACCAGCTGGCTTAGAGGAGACCGAAAGCTAGGCTGCTTTTACACAAGGGCTGCATAAAAATATAATCCATTTTAATTCCACAATTATATTGGAGGTGATGCCGGGTGTTAAAAGGAAGAATGCGTTTCTGGCAGGGCTCCAGACATTTCTGTTCTTTCTTTTCCTGTCTATGGGTTGGAGCAGAGACCAAGGCAGGGCTCCTGCCTCCTGTTTCCACTGCGGACACTCGTTCACTCTGCAGCGGCACAGGCAGGCTGTCCAGAGGTTACTTCACTTTATTTTAAGAAGGTGCCTTGAAGTTCTTGAGTGAACAGTGCCAAACTAGAGCAAAATGTTTGTAATTGCCAAGTGGAAGTCATTACATTTCACATGGGAAGCCACGAGAAAATGAAACTGCAGCAGATGGATGTGGCCATGTGTGTGTGTACCTCTGGTCTCACCCCCCGAGTCCTGATGGCTGCGTGGCCGAGCTGTGCTGGGGACAGGAGACCCTGATTTATGTCATTTCGGAAAACTAAAACCAGAAACATGTCAATTTAGGGGTTTGCCAGGTATGTGAGAATGCACAAATCTATCACACGCAACACACTCAGAGGTATTTGTACCAGATGATACTGCAGGAAATCTTCCTCTTCCCGGAAGGAGCCAGTAGATCGTGTTATTTGGTACCTGCAGATGGGACGGTGCAGGCCAGGGGAGCTGGGATGCGGAAAACACAGTGAAACCAGGTAAGGCTGAGAGCACGAGGAGTCTATCCTTTCTCCTTCCCGAGAGACAGTAAAGGTCCTAGGAGCTTTGCAGCTGAAAGAAGGTAAAATAAATTTCTATATAAAACTGACTGTAAGAATCTTTGGGAAGAGCATCACGCCCAGAGGTCAGGAGCGCAGGATTGCTGGGATAAGGAGAAGTTACAGTGTTGGAGGCGGTGCGTTTTCTTTCACACTTCCAAGCTTTCTGTCAGAAATTTGAAGGAGACAAACCCAGCCTGTTACACGTGCTGCCTTTGTACCCAAACTGCTCTTTGCTGCTGTAGGCTGGCTCTCTGCATTAGATGGATTTACTGAGCAGCAGATCTGTTGGTATGTATGAATAATTAACAGGGAAAGATGTCACTTACCGCACTAGCGCCGCACGTTTCTGTCTGCCTGCGTTTCCAGCCCTACAAAGCCTGTAAGAGGAAACTGTAAGCCCAGTCTCTCATTTTACAGAGTTTAATTTTGGCCGTGTTTCTTATCTTGGTGTGTTACCTAACTGTTGAAAGTGACAAAAACAGATGCCATAAACTGCAGGGAAAATGCAGCTGGACTGAACCTCAAGCATTAACAAAGCATATTCCCCTGATAGACACTAATCTTATACCTTCAAAACCAGGAAAGATTCAGTTAAACTCACAATCGTTTTATAGTCTCTGTAGAACCATAGAAGCTTAGGGATCCTTTGTTATTCCTCCATAAAGAGGAAAGTTATAGTGAATGTGCCCGTCTAAAGTTGGGTGTTTTAAATACTAACATTTATTGCTCTGCAGTTTCTCTTTAACGTGTGCATAGAGAACAAGAAAACACCTAGCTGCACAGGCGTATTTTTAGAAACAATAAAAGAGCCCTCTGTTCAGAACTGGTCACCTCTTTTGCCGTTTGCATAGCCGATCATCGTTAATGATCCGGTTAACAGGATCCATTAGGGAGGCTGAAGGACTTGCAGTTACACTGTCCGTGGTCTGCAGTGCTCGGCAATGCAGCGCGTGTACACAGCCATCACATCTCTGGGAAAGCTCCCTTGGCTGGACACGCACAGAACTGCCCCATTTGGGTCCCACGTGCCAAACCTGTCTGTCCTTACATTTCTAATAATTTGCCAAAATGGACTAATGTGGCCCAGCTGCAGCAATTCCTTTGGATTAACACCGTACCTACAGCTTCTCTGGCTACTGACCGCAGCCTTCCCCAGAGCTCCGGCTTTGGGCTGGCTGTCCTCCTTCCCACAGAGGCACCGGACCTGGAGGGAAGCTGATGCTCAGATTTCATGACAGTTTCTGAGAATATTTGGATACAGTAAGAACAAGGAGTAAATACCTAAATGACATCAGAGCCCTCTGCTTTATTCTCCTTGCTGCTTTGGACACAGATCAAGACTAAATGCACTGGTCTCCACCACATAATTCCCAGGTTTTTATTAGGTGACTCCCTGATGAGCTCTGTCGGGTAGCCAAGCTGCATTACCAGGCGATGGCTGACCCAGCAGCCCGCAGCCCGTGGTGGGAGCAGCCGGCCAGGCAGGGCTCAGCGCTGGGCAGGGGCAGATCCAGCAGGCTGGGTAATCCCCCTTCATCTCCCACCGGGCAGAGCAGGCGTATCCAAAAACCTTGACAGTTTCCTCACCAAACTCAACCAGAAAAGACCATCAGTCCCAGATTCCAGCCTGCAGTAAACTCAGTTGCACACAACATCTTTTAAAAAATGCAGCTTGGCCCGTGTTTTCCACAAGGCCATCTCTGCTGTTTATAAAGGGGCACTAGTGAAAAACGAGTTTAATTTTATGTGTTCTTGACGTGGCATCTGGATTGTCAAAGTATTGCATTAAGTTGGCCCCAAGTAAAGGTTTTCTGAATTTAAAAAAAAATATATAAAATGATTACCAATACATTAGCTGTGTTTCTGCAGCGCTCAGCTGTACATCTGTCTGTAGGAAACGTGATAGTTTGCTTGCAAGCTGAGACCTGTGCATCTCACAGCACACTAATGCAAAAGCAGGAGAAATCTAATCTTAATCTTCTGGAGACTGAAACACTGATAGAACATGTCATGCCCTGTCATCACCTGTTGCTAAGGGCTGAGATATTCCCAGTGTCAGAAGGAGGCTGGGAATGAGGAGTGCATTTTGATGACTGCAGAGGAGGGCAGATTCCCAGGAACTGCTGAGGATGCTGCTGTTTTACAGTGTGTAAAATACACCTGACCCGAGGCAGCGGCTCAGCAGAGGCAGCCTGAGGTGCATGCACTGAGCACATCTCCTTCGGAGCTACTGACACATTTCGCAGCTGTCAGTCAAGCAGGAGAGCTGTTCCTCTCTTAAGCTGTTCCTCTCCTCACAAGCTCTTGTTGCAAAGGCCTAAAACGTGGCTCCTTCTTCAGCGTTCCCTTGTCCCACATTGAGCATCTCTCTCAGCTTCACACTCTCCTTACGTTCCTCTTTTCATCCTTTGTACGCTGCTGCCTCGCTTCCACCTGCCGCTCCCCCGGTGCCACCCACCTGCCTCTCTCCACTTTCTCTCCTTTGTTTCTTTTCCGTGTCTCTGCTCCCTGGAGGAAGGCAGCACCACGCACATCATCCCAGGTCGCTCCCCCCAGGGCTTATTACTGCAACCGCAGCCTTCCCTTGCATCACCAGGAGCCCTGGCACCGCACCGTGTGCTTCCCTGACAAAAACAAAGCCAGAAGCGAAGGGGAGGCCTGAGAAGCAAGGAACCCCAGCAGGCAGGGTGCCAACACAGCAGCCGCAGGAAAGAAACAGAGACACGAGCTGAGAAGGAGACAGTGGGCTTCAGGGACAGCCAGGGCCAGAAAGCTGGGGGAGCACAAGCCTGGAAGCAATGGTGGGTCTCTACACCCACAGAGGGAAATGTACGGCACAGCACGAGTTATGGGAAGTGTCACAACATTGTTTGTCACAACCAAACATCCATCTCGCCATTAAATTCCACCAGCAGCTCCATCTTCAGCTGTGAAAGTGGGGCTGAAGTGCTCCTTCCACCTGCACTTTGTTGAGTGTCTCTGGATGGTTACATCTTGTGGGTATTCTATGTGCTTCAGCACCTGGCACAATGGACCCTGCTGTGAGGCAGAGATTTAGCACCACTACCATTGAAATTATGAGTATTTATATTATGAGTATTTATATTATTAGTACCTCTATTACCGTTGTTAATGACCATAGCAACCTAATGCACCACTTTCTGTGCTGTCTGGGAAACCGGGGCTCCACTCCTGTGGATTTTATGCCAGGGACTGAGAATTACAGTTCCCTTCTGCACAAGGCTGCTGTTCAAG
>NW_010146789.1:23219-23594 GCF_000699245.1 Pterocles gutturalis
ATCTCAGACCAGATCACCGATGCAGGGTCAAATGGGCGCCTTGCTGGGCCTGGCCTGGGGACCGGGCTGGGTCGGCAACGGCGTGTCATCAGAACAAGATCTGACACCAAAAAAAAAGACTTCCGCCCGCGCCCTCGTGTGCTCAGAGGACAACCCCCAGAGAGCCCGTGGGCGTGGCAGTCCCACGGCATCGCTGGTCTGGCCTCGTATCTCCTTCCCCTGTCCCCAGGGAAGGGTTCTGAGCGGGGCCCAGGCTCCGGGATGTGTCTCCGGGTGCCGGCTCCCCCTCTGCCCCGCGTCCGGACCGGGAGCAACGCGCACCCCCGACTCCCGAAACACCCCCCGCACCGCGCGGCCAGGAGAGCCCGCTGCCCG
>NW_010146790.1:0-261 GCF_000699245.1 Pterocles gutturalis
GAGTGGGGTTGCTTGTCGGTCACAGTTCGCGTTGGACACCTTCTGCCGGGCGGTGACATCGTGCCCTCTGTTGACTGGTGCTGGCCCGGGCCCCGCGGGGGCTTAGTGGGCTCCGCTCAGGGGGAGACCGGCCGGCGGTGCAAACCGCTGGGCTTGGTTTTAGCGTTGGGGAAGGTGTCTGCTTGGAGCTCTGTCTCCTGGAGAGCTGGCAGGTGGGGACAGCGGCTGGGCCTGCCCCCTGGCGGGGACCTACAGACCCGG
>NW_010146790.1:292-12997 GCF_000699245.1 Pterocles gutturalis
TAGGGAGCTAAGCCATGTAAACCAGTCCTGTGGTATATGAAACACCCTCAGTCCTCATCTTCTTCCACGGTGAAGAAAAGTAATATGCATAGTTCTGTGCCAAGCACTCAGACAAAGACCTAGGCACAGAAATCCATGGACGCTGAAGGTGTATGAAGCATGTTTGGTTTAGCAGTCTTCGCACTTTACGGAAAAGAGTTTATTATTGCCGTTTTTTTTCAGATAGAGGTCAGAAAACTAAAATAATTTCACGAAATCACTATCAGAACAGTGTTCAGCTTTTGTGAGCCCAGCATCCTCAGTATTGCATGCTCAGAAAGGATGCTGCCTCAGATTGCTATTTAATCATTGCTTACAGCTCTTCTTTTCTGAGAATTCATGGTAATTACATGTCAAAAGGTTAAAGTGGTATAGCATGCAGTAAAGCACAGTACAGTATAAACTAATGTAATTGTAGCTGAGTGTTCTGACCTTTAAATATGTAGCTTAGGTGGCTATTATGTTCTGTTTGTTTCATCACATTGGTTTTAAAAATAAGGGTTGCTCAGCTTTTGCCTTGATTGACTTTTAATGACTGTAAGTAGTATAGACTGTAATTTCCATGTGTGGAGGGGAAAATATGCCTATAGAGTATAATATTGAATAATATCGTTTCAGTGAATGCTTCTGTAAACTCAGTACTTTTTGTTACTTAAACCTGGAAATAACCATTGCAAGGGTCCATGCTGGTAGTGCTTAATCATGTGATTAGTCTTTATTCATGTAAAAAAATCCCATTGACTCGATGGCTTTACTTACATAAGTAAAGAATTCAGTATTTTGGTCATCTCGGAGCAAAGTATACCCATGGTAATTAAACAGATTAATAAGGGTTTGTTTATATTTAATTTCTTAAATCATCCATACATTTAAATGTAGGATTACATAAATAGCCCATGTAAAACTATATTGGTGAGGGGAGTAGATGAGAAAATGTATTTCCATTTTAAGACTATATGTAGATGGGGAATGATAACTATATGCCATCTTTGCTAGCTAAAGGAAAGCTTTTACACGTATTGCAAGATGTGACAGCTCTGAGCCCTGTTCCTAGAGCTCTTGAAGGAGCAGAGGAAACACTGTCTGAATGACTGAGCAGAGTGGACTTTGCAGCATCTGGTGTTTCACCTTCCTTTAGATAGGGCTTGACAGATGTCCACTGAATCTCTCTGTCAGCTGGTTCTCGGAGAGGTTATAGAGGGCAGCTCTTGGCAGCGGGAGTTTGAGGTCCCCTCTTACACTGGCAGGGTCCTTTCCAGTGCTCTGTCTGAGCCGTTGGAGGTGCATGTCGCCAATGGAAGCGTCTGGGTGAAGAGGGGAGAGCAGCTGGTTCTATGCGGGGAAGGCTGTGCTTGAAGTCCTTCTGTGCAAGAGGGGTCTTCTGCCTCCACAGACCTAGGAGTACCTTCCCAGTCAGTCCATCAGGTTGTAGTCCTTCCTCTGTTTGGCCCTCCAGACTCCCATCTCCGTGAGAAAACTTCCTAATAGTTGCATCAACCAGTTTTCAGTTGCTTTTTGTCTCCCTGTATTGGCAAGATATATATCCAGACCTTGATATATACTTATGGCATGATATGTGTCCCTAGATTCATAATCACGATCATGGGCTCTCCTCATGTGACCAGCTGTATTCTAAACATGTTAGGCATGCATACCTTTATTTGTCTTAATAGAAATTTTGCTTTGTTTTTAGACAGAACAATAATGTCCATGGACAGCATGGAGAGTCTCTCCATGTAAAAAGAGCTTGTTGGTGGTGTTATTGTAGTGCACAGGAGTTTGAGGGATGGGGTCCCTACATTTGGGTCTAGCTAGCGTCAAAGTTAGTCTGCTCTGAATAAGTATTGCAGAGAGTTGTAGACAGTTTTAGGTTATGGGATTTTTTTTGTTCTTCTTGCTGTAGCCCATGAGACCAGAGATACTGAAGAAAGGGATGCAGGGCAGCAAACATTACACGTCCCACTGTGGAAAAATATTGGGGTTTTTGAGCCAAGTGGAAATGCTTTTTCAGCTATGTTGACTTACCACTGAGTAATAGCTGCACTGCAGTCTGCACCCCCACACATGGCACAAGCACCTCTGTGCAGTAGCTCTACTGCTCACAAAATATAAGGAGCCTCAAGAAGAGTAACATAAGCCTGTCCTTGAGTACTTGCTCTGCTACAAATTCCTCACTTATCTTCGGCCACCGTAAGTATGGGACAGATACTAGCATGGCATGTAGTTGTTTGGGCTCTTTTTGTACTGTACCAAGCATCACTTCTCAGTATGTATGGGCTGCGGAAATCTGAAATGGTCATTATCTGCTATTTTTGGCATGTCATCAAAACAAGATCTTGAAACGTGCTGAAAGTTCAGCAAGTTCATATAGGATTACACTGTGTAATTATCAATTAGTCAGGTTTCCAGGATAATTTTCCCTTCCCTTGATCTTGCTTTCTTTTATCCTTACTTTGATTTAAATGCTTTTTTTTTTTTTTTGAATGATGATGCAATTTCCTTAGCTATGAATAAATTCTCTTTAATATCTTAGTAAATGGTAGCAGTAAATGACTGGAATAAGCTGGTCAGAATCTATATCTGAGTAATGCAGAGAGAGTAATGCTAATGGACATGAGCTTTAAAAACCATCATCTATGTGAGGCTCAGTGGACTCCATCCACCATGTGCTCGTTTTAGGCAAAACTGCAGCCAGAATCCCACCCCTTGAAAGTACCTTCTCAATCTGCAGAAGTGATAGTGCTGGGATGCAAGGGTACTAACATGCCAGTAAAAGGATCCTTTTTTCATTTCAGATGTCATCTAAAAACATGGCTGGCCAACACATCCTTCCTCAAGCTTTGTATCAGAGCAATATGCTGAAAGCCATGAAGATTAGGGAGAGGACACCTGAAGATCTGGTCAAACCCCCCAGTGGAATAATTCACCACTTCAGGACTATGCACAGATACACCATAGAAATGTTCAGAATGTGCCAGTTTTGTCCTCAGTTTCGGGAAACACTTCAGAAGGCCCTGACTGACCAGGCAACCCAGACTTCGCTGGAGCGCCAGAGGAAGCTCAACTGGTGCATGGAAGTTCGGAGACTTGTCCCTTTGAAGACTAATGGTAAGTTATGAGCAGGTCTTTGCACTCGCATTAAAATGGGTAATACGAATGTAGCACCTTTATTAATAGCGTCTGAGTTCATGTTACTGAAACAGGAGTGCACAGCTTTAAAAAAAGTGGGGCCTTTTAATCTCAGTTTTGTAAACTAAAATTCTTTCCACATGATGTACTGTTCTGAGGCTGCGGCAGTCCTCTGCACATATCCCGGTATTATGAATAGCCTGAAAATTTCACAGATATTTTCATCATATTGGCAACCTGTGGCACATCAGAGTAAAATGCCAGGCGGGACCGTTGACTTGCAACGCATCACCTTTCCATGAATCCCACTCTGCTATGTGTCAGCTGCCTCATCGAATGTGCCAAATGGCGCTTAATGCTAGGCAAGAGGAGACTTCAGATGCTTTGAGTGATGGGGATGCATTCCCGTGTATATATAGCAGAAGTTAATATCCTGCTAGAACTCCTGTGTGTGTAAATGACAGCCATCTTCCTGCAACACAGTTTGCAATGCCCTTTTCTTTCAAGGATCAGTGCTGGCTTTGGGGCTTGGCTTTAGGGTTACTTTGTGTGTATTGTGTCAAGCACTGGAAATTCAAAGGTATAGGAGTAGTTCAAAGATTTCCTGAAGCAGGGTACGTGTGCCCACAGTCTCGAGCAGGAAACTTTTGCACGTGACTGTAAGAGTCACTGGGCATTTCACATTCAGTGGAGGAAAGTTTCGGTAATGGCTATGACTTATGGTCACACAGCTGCAAACTGGGGACTCAGGATTCTCTACAGCACAGATTGCCCCAAACTGGGAAGGTTTACTGGGACAGTGAGGACTTCAAGAGCATGGAAAATACATATTCGTTGCTGAGGGAGCAGATGACACTGGTTATAGAAACACTGGGTGTGGTGGACCTGCAGCCTTTTTGAAGTCCTTACATTATGTTCTGTGGATGCTTCTTTTCATATGTGTCTATATGCACATTACCCTTATCTTCTAGTCCACATTCTCCTCTTCCCAGGGTCTACCCTACTTCTCAGTCTGATTGCACATCGCTGTGTTGTGCAGCAGCCATAAAACCAGAACTGCCATGTAGATGTCACTTCTGTGACTGGAAAGAGCCTGATCCTAATGTGTGTTCTCTGTAATTGTCATGGAGGCACTGACCTTTTGGTGGGCTTTTGCACATGCGTAAAATTCTCATGACTGTAATTAGGCTGTTCCTGGAGGTCGCGTAATCTTGAACTTCCCAAGGACTGGAGTTGCACCTAGGGCAGGCAGCGCTTTGCAGGTAGTACTAGGAAGGTAACATCAGTCCAACTGTTGCATCTTCAAAACTTCACCCCAAGAGACACACTCTAGCAGATTTACTAGGAAAAGGGACAACATGTAATTTTTGCCCAGGGCAAAGAGCAACGGTTTTTGGAATCCCTCATCTCCTGTTAGTAGGAGTCCTGCAGGGGTTAACACCACCTGAACAGGTCCTTGTTGCTGACAACACTGTATTCAGTAACTAGAACTTCTTGCATTGTCTGGTGACTGTTGGCCAGTGTTACAAATGGGAACAATTTGTGGACTGGGAGCCTGGATGCCATCTGTGAGCAGGTGTACCAATATGTAGGATGCCGAAATGTTAGGGCAGGTTGAGGGAAGGCAAAGCAAGGGCTTGGTTTGTGGTCCCCCCTTACCCCATGCAGCCAATGAATTCACCTTCAGTTCAGTGCTTTAAGGTCATTAAGTGCATGAGTTGAAGGAGTGGCTTTGGGAACCTGTGGTTTATGCAAAGGAGTTGCAGCAGCTTGCAGCCTTTGCAGGAGAGAGAATGTAGACTGGACTGAAGGAGATCCCTGAAAGAAAGGACAGAAGCTTGGAGAAGCCCTATATTATCCCAGAAAATAACGTGAGGTTTTTTTTTTTCCCCATGTGCTGTGAAGAATTTTGGGTTTTTTTAAGCATTTAGCTGCTTAACCCATAGATGTGGGAGGAACGTATTAGTTCTGTCAGCAACAGTGGGCTTTCTTCAGAAAATTCTGGGGTTTTTTTCTGATGAAGGTTGTAATTGTTGAAAATAAAGACAGTATTTCCTATCTGTTGATGTATATTTTACCTAATATGTACATGACTATGTGGAGTGGTGTGGGTTTTTTAATTAAAAAAAAAAAAAAAAGCCCTTTTGAATCACCACACATTTCTTTGCAGACATGAGAATGGAGGATAGAAGGAAAGCAGTAGGAGGTATAAAAATCGAAACTGTTTTGGGGGGATTTTTTTTGTTGTTTTGTTTGATTTTTTTTTTTTTAAATTTAAAAATTCCATCACCTATTGGCTGTAGAGATTTCACTTGTATAATGAATAGGCATTCATTCCAGCTCACCCAGCCACACCCCCTGGGAAAGTCCAAGGGAGGGTTCGCTGCTCAGCCCTGCCCGCGGCAGAACAAAAAGTACAACTGTTGCTCAATTGCTAGTCAACCGGTTTGGGGGAATTCCAAGTGCTGTGTAAGGAATTTTGGGCAGCGCTTCTCAATAAAGAACTGAAAGTGAGCTCTCAGAGATAGAGAAAAAAAAAAAAATCTTATCTTTGCTCTAGATTTTGCAAAGGGAAAATTTTAATGGGATTAATATGTCATCTTTCTTGGTCAGAAGGAAACCCAGTCAGTTTTTCTGTCTTATATGTTGTTCCCTGAGTTTTGAGCTCAAGTAAGCAGCCAGCAGACTTGAAGCTTTGCAAGACAGCATTCAGAGACCAGAGGGCAGGTGCAGGAACCTGATATGCACTGAGTCCATAGCAATTTATGAGTGTTAAGCAGATTCCAAACGATATATTTTTCAGGATCTGGGGTCTGTTTTAGGTTTTTCTCTGCAGTTTCACAGAAAAAGTAGCAAATGTGTTTACAAATGGTGAACTTGAACTCATAATGCATCTGCAAACTGAATTTAAGCTTTTGTGGGGATTCTTTGGGTGATTCTTTTCCCCATGTGAGAAAAATCTGGTAGCTTTACCATGGTTGATGTCCTCTATTGCAAGGAAATTTCTGGTTTCTTAGCATTGGGGGAATCTGTTTACCTCTGTAGTAAATTAGTTTTGAATCTGAGGATATAACATTAATGATTCTTGATGTCTCTCTTTCAGGCAAGACATCCCTTTTCAAATAAGATGTCTAGAGATAGTATTTGAAACCCAGCTGTAGGCACAGTTTATCACACCTTTTAATTAAGTTAGCTAACTCCTCTGATTCTCATTTTCTTCCCCTCTGAAATTGCAGAACATCCCTTTCCTTCCTACCTGTAAAGAGGACTTCTTCAGTGCAAGGAGTGTATCTAAATGAAAATCAAACCATTATGTTTTACATTTATTTAGTTTTAATTTTGTGTTTTAGAAAAACAACCCTCTAAATAAAATACTTAACAGCCCAGCGTACTACTAGTTCTGAGAGGAAGGCAAGAGGTGTTCTTACAGTCGCTTTGTGTAAATCACCTACTCTTCCCTTTCTGTCCCTTCTTTTATTACAATTCTTCCATCAAGCACAGCCAAGTTCCAAGGCTTGCAATAAAATGCTCATCAGCGACATGAGACTTCATGTTACTATAGTGTATTCTTAGTGGTTTCCATTATCTCTACCCTGTGCCATCAGATGTACTTGTACAAACACTGTTGAGGGAGACTTACACATTATTCTGTAATTTTAAGTTGACTTTGTTGTGTTTAAAAGCTATTCCAGCTGTTTGACCTTTGCAGTTGACCCCAAAATTTAGTTCATGATAACAGTCAAAGTTAAAGGAAGATAGATGAGGGGAAGACTTCTCGCTGTTGCTGAATGACAGCTTAACACCAACTGGTGAAGGCAGAAAACCAGTAGAGAGAGGACTTTCTTCCTTTCTGTCTCTGAGCAGAGAGCTCATAACTGTAGTCTTGTTAAAACCCTTGTGTCCGAGGCTTAGAGACAAGTGCACTGGGAATGTGCATATGCACAGCATAAATTCCATATCCCACATGCTTGTGGGGTTTTATTTAAGTAGCCATTTAAAAATAATGTACTCTTTCATTTTTTGCAGGTGATGGAAATTGCCTCATGCACGCTGCATCGCAGTACATGTGGGGTATTGAAGATATTGACCTCGTCTTAAGAAAAACATTGTTTAGTGCACTCAGGGAGATTGACTCACGGAACTTCAAGCTCCGCTGGCAGCGGGAGGCTATTAAATCCCAGGAGTTTGTAGAAACGGGACTCCACTATGACACCCGGGTAAGATGGCCTGAGGGAATGGTGCTGTTCTCTGAGTGCTTGTCGGAGTTGCCTTGCTGGTTTTGTTTGCTTTTTGGCTTCACGGATTCCACCATCAGTGGAGAGCAGAAATAGGCTTCCTTTGGAGGAAATGGGAAAATGTGATTATTCTGAGTGCTGCTGTGCTGCAGTTGGTTCCTGACCTCCATGTCTTTGAACTGTTGCTGACAGATGTTTCTTTCCACAGAACTGGGAGGAAGAGTGGGAATACCTCATTGAAATGACCTCCCCAGAAACATCTGGGGCTCGAAACAGGCTTCCATATAATGCACTGGAAGAAATCCACATCTTTGTCCTTGCTAACATCCTCAGAAGGCCAGTCATTGTCCTTGCAGGTGAGTTGCCCAGTCATCTCACATTACAGATCGTATTACTCTGTGCTGTGTTATTAATCTTACTTTGCTCGTTGTTTTCACGTAGATGTGCATCAGAACTGAGTTTTCAGCAATTGTTCTAGAACACCCAGAATATGTTCTCTCTTTCCTGTAGCACATACTTATTTGTGTTTGTTTGTTGGGTTTTCTTCTTCCTTGTGCAGATAAAGTGGTGAGAAGTTTAGAGTCAGGCTCCAGTTTTGCTCCTCTGAATGTCGGTGGTATTTACTTGCCTCTCCTTTGGCCAGCTGAAGAATGCTACAGATACCCGATTGTGCTTGGCTACGACAATATGCATTTTACACCACTAGTGACTCTGAAGGACAGCGGGCCAGGTATTTTTCCAAGTACCTTGTTTGGTGTTTATGTAGCTTCTTCAATATCATCATGCTGGTGAAGCATTTAAAATATAAACTGTTTAACTTTGAACATTTCAAAAGTTGAAATAAATGTAAAAGATTCTTTTGGAATACATTCTTAAAATGAGAGCAGGAACTTTGTCTGTAAATCTGAATAGAAACTAAAGGTTTTCTTCAAAATGCCAGTTGAAAGTAGAATACAACTCACATGCTTGCAGGCTGGAATCAAAGAGTGGCTTCTGCTTCCCTGTGTTCTGGCTTCCTTTCCACACCGCATCGTAAGAGAAAGAGCTTTGAAGGACGTGGTCTCACAGTGGTGTACCACTGCTTGGCAGGGATAATGAGATACATGCTTTGCTGTTTTTAAAGCATCCCTTCTGAATGGAAAACAGTTCTCCAGGTTCAGGTTAGGGCATCATCCCACAGAATGGTGTAATAAGCCAAGAACTACAGGGCTGCCCACACTGAGAAGAAAATTGCTGTGGGGACATTAAAACTTCCATGGGATGGGGCCAGATTTGTGCTGCAGACATGTCTGTGTTCTCCCCCCATGGCACTGTTTAGAAACCAGTTGCTCTTGCCAGCCATTCTCCTCTCTCTCTGAAATTCAGCAGCAGTGGTGACATCTCCATGTGTTGCATCTTGTGGTTACTCCTGCCTGGTAAAATATGTATGTATGCTAATCCGTCTTGTTTCCCAACAGAAATCCGGGCTGTCCCTCTGGTCACCAGTGAACGAGGCAGATTTGAGGATTTGAGTGTGCACTTCCTGACAGATGCAGAAGAGAGGGAGAAAGAGCAGCTGCTGAAAGACTACTTGGTAGTGATAGAAATTCCAGTGCAAGGCTGGGATCATGGTACAACTCATCTAATTAATGCTGCAAAGTGAGTGTCATTCCTGTTTCCTCAAAGTTACCTTGTGTACGGAGGCGGGAGAAGCTGGGCAGCCCAGTGTATTACTTCAGTCTTTCCTTCCTCCCACGGTAGCACACCTGAAATATGACATATCGACGTTACTGTTGTCATGTCTTGAAGTGGTGTGAGCTCAGACCAGTCTCAAATATAAGGGCAAAAACGTCTTCAGACTTAGCAGACTGAAACTAATATTTTAGAAGAGCAAACTCCATGGATTAGTTTCACTGACTTTTAGATCACACAGGAGGGCAGCTGAGAAGTAGTTAAACTCAGGAACTAGTTAGACCAAACTCTTGCACTTTAAGTAAGGGCACATTGCACAATGGGCAGCTGGTGTAATTTTGGCTGCCCTAGGGAGAGTACTCCGCGATATGTTCTTAGCGCAGATGCCTTGCTGCCCTGGGCTGTTGCGAGGTGGCAGTAGGCAGGAAGCTGTGGCCGGTGGAGGAACCGGCATCTGTACCCATCGCCTTGACGGTTGAGTGTCAGTAACGTGCAGGGGACAGCTGGTGGCACCCATCGGCTTCTCGCGTTTAGGGAACGCTGGCAGCAGTGTGTGCCCAGCCCCTTCATCAGTGTGGGAGGGAAGGAACTCCCTATATCCTCTGCCTTTTCCTCCATTACCACACAGGGAGTAGTGGTTTGGGAGCCCTGAAAATTGAAGTCCTCCTAGCCAAGGCATATATGCATATGTAAAGAGTAGCAATCCAGCTTCTCTAGTCCCACTGCACAGATGTGTTCTTGAGTGTTACCAGTGCTGCTAGCTCCTCATCCTCCCAGCTCTGGCATGGTGAAGCTGCAGTGTGGGGTTTTCCCTGCGGTCAGGGGCAGAGATGGTGTGATGGATGTTAGTGTTACACACACTTCACTGAAGCCCTGCAGTTTGTTTGAAGAATTTCACTGGTATATAGAGAACCAACGGGGCAAAACCAGGAGCAGATTTCATTATAAACTGTATCATGAAATGCTGAGTCCACTGTAGGAAATGCTTGTTCTTAGTGTGAGCTGGTGAAGAGAGGGGTCTTCCACTCTAACCTCAGCTCAGCTGAGCACTGGTCTTCAAAGGAATTCAGGATTGGGGGGATTTTACTTTTCGCTTCTGAGAGACTATCCATATTCTTCCTGCAAACAGCTCTTGGACAGAAAACCCTCACCTAGAAAATCCTTTTAAGAATACTTCTGTTTAGCATTGAGTCAACCATTTCTTTAGATGTGCAAGTCTCCATTTGACATCACTGAACACCTGCTTTTAAAATTATTTCCATTTACAGCAAGAGTTTAACATCCTGGATCTTCTAGCTGAGTAATATGGATGTGCATTAAATCTACATTTCCTGCCCACCTTGCTTGTATTTGCCTCCACCCCCACCATCTGCCCTTTTCAACCACTGATGCAATCTTCCTTTTTTGTCTGTCAGGTTAGATGAAGGCAACCTACCCAAAGAAATAAACCTTGTGGAAGATTACTTTCAACTGGTACAGCATGAGTACAAGAAGTGGCAGGAGAACACTGAATCTGCTAGGAGAGAGACCTGCTCCAGGAACAGACAAGAACTGTCTTTTTCCCAGCTCTCCCTCTTACAGGTGAAATGTGAAACGCCAAATTGCCCTTTCTACATGTCTGTGAACACCCAGCCCTACTGCCACGAGTGCTTTGAGCGGAGGTCCCAGGGAAGCAAAGGAAGAAAGCAGGCCTCCAAAGCAGCAGCTGAGAAACTGAAGGCAGCTGGGTTGGGCTCCTCCCATGGGGACGTTTGTGAGCCCGGGGGATGGACATCTGAAGGGCCTGTAACAGGGCCTCGCTCCGCACCTCCAACTGCTCCGAGCCTTTTCCTATACAGTGAGACCACGGCCATGAAATGCAGGACACCGGACTGCCCCTTTACTTTGAACGTGCAACACAATGGTCTTTGCGAACGCTGTTACACCTCCAGACAGCTTGGTCCTTGCAACAACTTGGATGACCAGAGACATGTAGACTATGCTGTGTGCAAGGTGTGCCATCAGAAGGCCAACAGGACCTTCAATGGCATATGCAGCACTTGCTTCAAAAGGTCTACAGAGCGCTCCTCAAATGGCAGCCCTGCTTTCCTGCCCACGTGCCACCAGAGATCAACATCTGACCCATCCCAGATCTCCCAGAGCCTCCTCCAGCACTCCTGCCGCCCCGCTCCCAGCAGCCACGGCGAGGAGCCCCCACCACCAGCACTGCCTCCCAAGGAGAAGAGGGGAGGGAACCTCTGCAGGAAACCTGGCTGCAAGTTTTTTGGGACGTCGCAGAATGAGGGCTTTTGCACACTGTGTTTCTTTGAGTACAGGGAAAACCACGGTAAGCGGAGATGGGGTGGGAGATGGGGTGGGAGATGGCTGCAGATTGAGGTGTGAAGCTCTGCACACACTTGGTGCTGAAAGGGCTTGGGGGCGATGGAAACGGTACGGAGCAGAAGCAGCAGTGTGAGGAGAAGGTGCTTATTTTGGCCATCATTACCCTGTAAAGGGGCATGTGGTAATAGAGTGGGAAATCTGTGAAATTTCTTGTAAAACTTCCTGTTGGCTTTCATGGAAGCAAAACTAGGTCAGGAGGGAGTAGCTTCTGATCCCTCTCCACTACTGCCATCATGGTTTGGTTTGGTATGAATTTTCTTCACAGCTAGACAAGTTGTAGAGGTCAGTAAGGGAAATTAATCGATGGTGGTGAAAACCAATTATGTTGGTAAGGCTTTTAAAAAGGTTGAAAAGGTTGAATTTGAAGATCTGTATCCATTCTGGATGTAACAGGTATAACACTCTGGAGTAACCACTGAAGTCGCCTTGATAAGCAGAGCAAGTAGAAGTTGACTGGAAATAATGTGCTTGTATTTTGGAGCAGCTTAGTAGTGTATTGTAATGTACCTTGAGATCTTTCGTCATAGTATCACATGCATGCATGCGCATGTGTGTTTAAAGGCAGGCCTTCAGAAAGGTAATGGTCTGTGAAAAAATCACAGCATGAAATCTTTATCTTTCATGCTAATGCCCTGTTACACAGGCAAGCACAGAGGGCGAAAGGCTTGTGTAAGAGAGAATTATTACTTGTCTCTGAAGACTGTTTCATTGCTGACAAGCATGCCAATGCTAGGCTTTCCACATGCTTTCAAATTAGGGAACTTCTATGTGAGCTTGCAGTAGCTTATTTTCCAGCATTGTTCACAATGACAATGTTTTCCTTCTGATTGTGGAATATGATTGCTTCATGAGACTCAAAAGCGTAAGGCACTTTTCCCATTAAGCTCTGTGCCGCTGTACTTCCATTACCCCATGCACCTGAAACAGGGGAGACTGAAAGGGAAGCGTCGGAGTACATCCCAGATGACATGCTGAAGCTAATGGTGAACTTCCTCTTGACTTCAATGGGATCTAGTTTTCCCACTGAGGGCAAATTTTTCCCACATCAGCTGTTTCAACAACTTCTGTTATGAAAATCAGGCTGTATTAGCCCCTTTATATATGTATAAGGAATGCACGGAGGAAAGTGCATCAACTGAGGAGTCTCAGGATTGTCCAAAACCCATGCCTGAGGCAAGGAGATTTTTTATTTTTATTTATATTTATATTTTTATTTTTTATTTTTAAACTGGGGAGCTTTTTATGGCTG
>NW_010146791.1:0-5578 GCF_000699245.1 Pterocles gutturalis
GGGAGGCTGCAGCCACTACAGCAGTGCACCTATCTCAGCTTAGTTCTGAGGTTATTTTCACACGTCTTTGCTAGTTTTGTTAAACTATGTCTCATCCAACCTAGAGAGTACTCTGGGACACCTGCTCGATCTGGGAGCATTTCCACGGACACCGGGGTTTGGGGCATCCCTGGGGTGTGCCCCCCCACCGCAGGCAACGGCAGGGGATGCTGCAGCCCTGCGCTGGCCCTGCGGAACCTCTGCCACCGGCAGGGCCAGAGCAGTGACAGCAGCGCGTGCTCATGGTGATCCTGCGTGATCCAGCACCTGCAGTGACTAAAGAAACGTGTTTAATTTCCCTTCAGAGAAGCCTCGTGCAGCTGCTGCAGGACGTGGAAGTGTGGAGCTGTTCGTGTTCTGCTGCCAGCAAGTTCTGCACCAGGTGAGTGTAAACCCACGGGGCGGCTCTGGAGGAGGGCTTGAGCCTTTGCCTCTTGGAAGGCGAAGCACTGGTGCAGAGATTGAACCTCTCACGAACAGATGCAATGTTAAAGGTAACGTTGGGTTTCGTGCTTTGTGGGATGTGCAGTTTAATATAAAAAATAGATATTACAGTGTGATTTGCTGGCACATAAGGCTTTTGGTCACTCGGGGCAATATTTGATTAACATATCGCTGGTCTCTAGTCACTGTAGTTACTGTACGGTTGGATTTGGAACAGATTTTTCCAAATCAGAGGGTGTCAACAAAACACTAAAAGAAATGTCACACGTAAAAACCTGCTGCCCAGTCACTGCAGCTCGTGCTGATGGAAAGTGTTGTGGAGCAAAAAAATTCCAGTGGTTTTAGAGAGACTTCTTCACAGCTCTTTCAGCAGATACGAAACCAGATATGTTGCAATAACTCTTGTCCCTTACATGCTTATTTGAAAGATGATTCTAGTTTGTAGTATCATTCCTGATTTCATTCAAATGCTTGTGCTCTCTGAAGAAATACCAGACTGCTGTCCTACCCTCTCCTTCTCCCACACATACCACAACAGTATTTTACTCAAAGGGAATATCTTTTTCACACTCTAATAACTTGCTTCTCAGCTCTTCATGCTCTATCTTCAGAGACATGGTGATCCTCTCGAGCTGTCAATTTTTAGCCTGGTATAGGCTTATATATGTATCAGTCTGAGACTATGAAAACTAAAGCTGTTTTTTTTGGCACAGTATTGTCCTTTTAACAATTTAATGAGAAACCGAGAGCATCTTATTTTAAAAGTAAAGAAATCATTCCTTTAGCTCTGGACTCTGCTTTCCCTGCTAATTGGCTCTGGATAATCTTTGGGTAAATTGTTGGAAAACATGCCTTCATTTTTTAAACACTATTTTCCAATCCTTATTTTTAAAAAAGGTGTTTGGATTTTTTTATCAGTTGACTCCCTCGCACTCCCGCGGAGCAGCTCAACAGGGCACAGCCTCTTCTCGGTGCCTCACTAGCCATTGCTCAGCATGCAGAACTAAGCACTGCATCTGTTCTGTTTCTTTTCTCTTTCTGTAGATACTCCTGAAAGCCTGCAAAGGCTGAGCGCCTGCAGTGCTAAATTTCCAGCTTGGCCCCAGCATCGCACACAACCCAGCGCTCGTCAGGCCCGTAAGCGTTTTGTTGAATTCACATCTGGCCCGGCTGGATCTCGGTGCTTCTCTCAGCACCTGCTCCAGTGCCTGCAGAGTCGGGCTGCAGCTGTGCCCAGGGGTGGGCTGAGCATGGTTTGTAAGGGGGTGAGCTGGTCTAGCCAGGACTGAAGTGCCCTTTGATGCCCCGTGTGCTCGGTATGGCTGTGTTTCTATCACATACATATTAATTATTTATCCAGTGGTGCCAGTAAAAGCACTTGCAAGCCTGACATGATGCATGTGAACAGGCTGAAAGAGCAGACGAAGTGTTGCAGCCGTGTGATGGGCTCTTCTGTAACTGGGCAATATGTAGCTTTCCTCCCCACAGTCCCTGTCCTTGGCACGGTGAGGAAGTGAAACTGCTCAGATGAGTTTTCTTCAATGATTTAGGTTTCATAAAATATTTCTTAAGCCTCTAAATTGTTTCTGCAAATCCTTCCACTGGTCCTTTTAAGTCATCTGTTGTCACCTTCAGCCCTGGTGCTATTATTGAAGCAGAGCTGGGTTCCTTCACCAAAACAGCACCCTGGCTGTAGCTAATACCTTTCCTTCTAGGGCAGCAGCTCCTGGGTCTGGCCTTCGTGGGCATCCAGCGGTTCTGGTTAACACCCGGTTAATGCCTCGTGGTGGCAGCTGAAGGAAATGCCTCCAGCTGGTGCTTACATTTAAATGTTTGCACTAGCGTGTTCCCACTAGGCTAGCTGAATAGCAAAATATTGAGTTCAGTGCACTCTCACCACTTGATGTTTTTGTCGTTTAAGGCTTGAGACAACTTGTAAATGCTTAAAATAGCGTGAAAATCCCTGTGCTGGCACCGACTCCCAGCCTTATTGGAAGGCTGTCTGCTGTTCTCCCGGTGTAGAAGTTTCATATGTTACACCGAACAACTATGGTAAAGCAAAATTTTAAATAACCAAACATGACAGTTATAATTTACAAGGAAATCTGTGACTTAAGGGTGTCAGAATAACAAGTCAGTTGAAAAATAAGAATTGATGAGCAGCCAGCTGTCCATCCCGTGAGTACCCTGGCTTCAAGGGGCTCTGCTACAGGAGCTCCATTAATTTCCACCATTCTTGCACAAAGGTATTAAATGAAACTTTGTTTGTATAAGCTACAAATAACTACCTGTTTCCAGGTTCTGTATGTTGGGAATGTACTATGTAACATAAACTTTTCAGAGAGAGGGAAGAAGGAAGTGGGGAGAAGGGTGATGGGAAGCCGGGCAGCGCTTGCTCCTGGTGGAGTGACAGCTCATCCTGGTGCAGGGACACAAACCTTCTCAAGTTCACTGTATCGGCAGGTCTTTTCACATGGATGGGCTGAGCCCCCCTCATTTTAGCAGCTCTGGCCCTGGCCTTTTCAGGACTCTGTTTTTCCAGCCATCGATGCTCCATGCTCTGTGCTCCCTGGGGTAAAGCCAATGGAGGTCTGCACCATCAGGTGACAGCATGTGCTGGCTTGCGTTTTTTGGAAGCAACAGATCCAAAATAGGAGACACCAACTTGAGCAATTGGATGGGTGCAGGCCCCCAGCCCCTTTCCACCACGTGGAGGGTCTGTCCGAGGGTGGTAAGTACCAGCAGCCGTAGGACAGCTGGCAGCTGGATGCTGGGGGTCACGCCTGAGGGTAGGGGGACATTTATTCTTTTCAGTGTAATAAGCTTACAACTGGTGACCAGAGTCTTCCTGTGGCTGTTCCAGACTGGCTTAGCTGCATGTAATTGCTACTTTAATTTCTCTGCAAAGGCAGTCCTCTTCAGTGACAGCTTACTTGCCCGGGAAAACACAACTGCCAGTATATCTGTGTCCATTCCATGACACGATGCTGTTCGTTCCTGCGTTATATAGCTGATCCTAGAATCTTGGTTGAACACTCCTCTCGAGGACGAAAGAAGCAACCTCTGTGTTGCCATTTGTAACACAGGAATATGACTGGGGGTAAGAGAGATACAGGTTGCTTTTACCACCATGGTATTTGCAAATAACGTTACGGACAACAGACAGCAGGTTTGCTCTTTGCTCTGAGCGTGAACATTAACTAGGGATATCTGATCTAGTTATAACCTCCCTCTGCTAGTGAAACCTCTCCCTTGGCATGGTCTGTTTGGGGAAATGACAGCTTTAGCTGATAGACTAGAGATGGGAAGGAAATCTCTTACGTTGGTATCTAGCAGTTGAGATGGACAAATTTTGTGTGTAAAGAAGAACCAGACATCCCTCTTACTGTTTCATGCTGATGCCCAGCCTGCTGCGCAGTGCCAGCCTGCAGCAAACAGACACAGGACATTCTTGGCTTGCTCTGACAGCATGCTTTGAGTGCTGTAAGAGGCCTTTGGCTAAATGATAAGCCACTTATCTTCAAACTATATATTTTTTTATCATAACTGTGAATAAATCCTCCTCTGTGCTGTCTAATAAAGCTGTCTCTTTGGGCAAAAGAATGACTCAGGTTTAACCTTAGCTGTTAAGTCATTAATTATCTTTTTTTAACAGTATGCACATGCTCACAGATGCTTCTAAATATTTCTGAGAGAGTGGCCATGTTCAAACACATGGTTTCCAGCTGCAGCCAGCTCAAGCTAAAGCATCATACCCACGGTCTCATTCGGGTGCAGATGAAATCCAGATGCACAAACGCTCAAGTTCTCCACAACGGAGATGCTAAATAAAAACATTTGTATCCTGGCCTTTAATACTATGAACAGATTCCGATTACTTTTGCAGTGACTGATGACTAGTTGTTGGATTTTTTTTGTTGAAATATGTTGTTTTACCATTATGGATAATTTAAAAATGCCAATGTTACCTAAACACATCTGCTGAGTGAGGATGTTCACTATGTCTCAGCGTGGCCTGATGTTTCCAGAAGTGTTTCCGCCCTTGCAGGAGTCCCAAGGCGGAGATGTGGATGTGAGAAGCTGCTAGGAATGTGGATCGACTTCGCTGTTTTTTTCCTAGCCACAGCTTTATTTTTAGTGTGCCTCATGTTTAAGGGTCGCGTAGGAGACAACAGGAGCTAGTTTGCTTCCTTTATGTGAATACCTTGATTGTTCATTCTTGATTTTTTTGGCTTTATGAAACAGATTTTCTTCTTTACAGCTGCAATATCTCTATGAAATTGTAGGTGACTGCCACAGACTCATTAGGCATCAAGTTAACAACAAAATTAAGCAAAACGAGTTTGTACATTACGCCAGGAGCATGCCAGCGCTGCTGCAGCTGGGACTGCTCAGAGGCACCAAAACCAGAGGTGACTCTGTGTTCCTGGGAGGACCGCTTGATGTCCCCACACGGGGAGCTGTCACCTGGCCATGGGAGATGTCTGAGCGGCAGGAGTCCTCAGTGCAGGCACCAGCCATGGCCAGCACCTGCCCAGTGCTGCCCAGTTGTTATGGTTTTGTGTGGGGGCGTAATGGCTCCTTAAGCAACTGCTAAGAGTTCCCCTAGCTTCCAGTCTGCTGCTGGCGGCAAGGGAGGGGTTACAGTGGTGGCTCCTTTTTTAAATGGCTCTTAACAAGTCACCCCCCTTCCCCCCAAGTGCTTGGTAAAGGGAGTGGGGGAAGGGATACCACCATCACTTAGCCTTTTTGTAAGAAACTGCTTGCCCATCTTCAGACTGGACCCACCCCAGGCCAGGGCTGAGCCAATCGGTGTCTCTGCGAATAACATATTTAAGGGGGGGCACAGAACAATGGGTTGGCGCAGCCCCGGGCAGGACACAGCTCGGGCGGGCGGTCCGGCTGTCCAGCCGCCTGCTCGGCTTCTGCGATCCGATCTGCCGTAGCCCAAGCCTCCACCATGGCTCGCCCGGGAGTCCATTTTGCCGATGAAGACCTGTGGCGGAGAAAAGAGAAGCGGGATCTGAGAGATGAAGGAACCACACGACACTCCGGTCAGCGAGAGAGGGAGCTTCTCCATCATTTTCCCTTGCCA
>NW_010146792.1:0-215 GCF_000699245.1 Pterocles gutturalis
GACACAGCGTGAGCATGGGGAGGGTGATGGAGGGGGACAGGGATGAGGATGAGGAGGGGGACAGGGGACAGGGATGAGGAGGGGAACAGGGAGGTGACAGGGAGGATGGGGATGGTGACAGAGGGGACATGGGGTGACACCAAGGAGGGTGACATGTCCCCCCCAGGCTGGTGCTGTCACAGGTGACAAGCTGGCTGGTGGTGCCTGGGGGGGGG
>NW_010146793.1:0-9001 GCF_000699245.1 Pterocles gutturalis
GGGTGTAGTGCTGGAGGATGTTTTGGGGTGCCAGGGCACTTTGGAGGCAGCCCATGGTACAGGCGGCTTGGGGTATCTGAGGTGCTGCAGGGCTGGGGCACAAGGTGCTCTGGGGTAGGGATAGGAGGGTGGGATGCTCCAGAGTGGCCGGAGCACTGGGTACCTGGGGTGCGCAGGAGCGGTGCAGGGTGCTGGGCTGGCTGGGGCTCTCCAGAGCAGGATTGGGGTGCAGGGTGATGGCATGCTCCGGAGCGGGCAGGGCTGGGGAGGCTAGGGTGCATCAAAGACCCCTTTGCAGACTCTACTATGCAGACCCCTCATGGCAGGATGTTTTGGGGGAAAGGGGTGTCCCTCCAGTGTAGATGGGAAACTGCATCACCCCCAGATGCTCAACTTATCCAGAACTGAACCAGTTCAGACCCTGTTTGGGGAAGGTCTCCTCCCCATTCACAGACCCCCAGGGTGGGCTCTGTATCTCGAAGGAGATGCATCGCCCCTCCACACAGACATTCAGCGAGGAGCCAGCAGCTAGCAGCTCTTGCATAGCAGGTGCTGGGGAAAACAGCTGAAATCTGGCAACTCTGGAGCTTGGTAGATCAGACTTTATGTAAAGATGATGCACAGTCCCCAAGGGCTCTTTTGTGTGTTCCCAAAAACAAACCAAACCCATGCACACACTGGAAGGGATGCCCAGGGAGGGAGATTACCAGCAGGACATGAGTGCTGGTGAAACCCATGCCCCCCTAAGGGAGTGGTGTGGGCTGTGGAGCAGGTTTTGTTTCAACATCTACTGTGATTACATTAAACAGCTCAGGAGTGGTTTTAAAAGCTCAACAAGTACGTATTTTATGTGGGCTTGGAAGGCTTTGCTGCTTGCTCCGTTATCTTTTTCAGTGATCCCTTCAGACTGGAGAAATCCCAGGCAGCCCCAAACACCTCCTGAGCATGGCACTGAGAACAGCGGTCACCCCAGGAGCGTTGTGGGGCTGTCAGGGACTCTACCCCACTGGGGACATTTTCCATGTTCCCCATCCAGAGGACCAGCCTTTGGTTGCCCTCCTAAAGGGACCTGCCACATCACTTCCCGAGCAGCTCTGCCGTGGGCATTTCTCAGATAGAATCATAGAATCATAGACTGGTTTGGGTTGGAAGGGACCTTAAAGATCATCAAGTTCCAAGCCCCCTGCCATGGGCAGGGACACCCTCCACCTGACAAGGTTGCTCCAAGCCTCATCCAGCCTGGCCTAAGAGATGGGCAAGGCTCATTCACACCAGACCCTGTCATCTCATGATTTAGTTCTTGCCATGTCTAGTTTTTCCACCAAAACCTGGTGATTCATAAAAACAGAGCTACCAGGGAGTCCTCACCAGGTTGCCCCTCAAGGACACATTCATGGCTCCCGACTCACAAAATGAGAGTGATTTTAGCGACTGTGGTGTATTGGGTCTGGCTGAGATTGGGTTAATCTTCCCCACAGGAGCCCTCATAGTGCTGTGCTTTGTACTGGCAGCTAGAAAGGTGCTGATAACACCCCAGTGGTTTGGGTGCTGCTGAGCAATGCTCACACAGCGTCAGGGCTGTCCCTCCAACATCCCCCCTCACCAGTAGGCTGGGGGTGGGCAAGATCTTGGGTGGGGACACAGCCAGGACAGCTGCCCCAAACTGATATTCCATACCATATGACATCTGCTCAGCAATAACAGCTAAGAGAAAGGAGGAGGGGAGGGGGGGCATTCATTCTTCTGGAGCAACCACTACACATACCGAAGCCCTACTTCCCAGGGAGTGGCTGGACATCGCCTGCTGATGGGAAGTAGAGAATAAATCATTTGTTTTCTTTTGCTTTGTCACACAGCTTTTGTTTTTGCTTTATTAAACTGCCTTTATCTTGACCCACGAAGTTGTTTTTTATTGTCTCCTCACCCTGTCCTGCTGAGGAGCGGGGTGATAGAGTGGCTTGGTGAGTGTCTGGTGTCCAGCCAAGGTTAACCCACCACAGTGGGTTGAAGAGTGCTCCCATGACCTGCTTGTGTGGCTCAGCTTGAGAGCAAGAGCCCTCTGCCACGGGCAGCTGGCATCAGGTGAGGAGCATCTTTCATCACCTCTGGGAGACACCAGGCTGTTCCCTGGGACCTGCCTCATTGTCTTCCTCACCTCCTGATTCACTCCCCAACCATTCTCACGTGTGTGGGCTCTCCAGAGCCTCGTAAGCAGCGAGGACATGCCGCTGCCTTTGCATAATACAGTTAAAACTCAACCAACCACGACACATGAGCCCATTGGAAACCAGGCTTCATTAGCGCCGGTGCAAGAACAATTTGTTTTCTTCATTCCATCCAGAGCTGAACCAGTTTTGAACTCCAAATGCCTTCGCTTGTCACTGGTCTGGTTGTGCTGACTCAGTACATAACTGCAAAAAAAAAAATTTAAAAAAAAACTTTAAATGCTTCATGTTA
The DNA here is from genome assembly GCF_000699245.1 of Pterocles gutturalis. Classification (NCBI taxonomy): domain Eukaryota; kingdom Metazoa; phylum Chordata; class Aves; order Pterocliformes; family Pteroclidae; genus Pterocles; species Pterocles gutturalis. The sequence goes on from NW_010146793.1 coordinate 2,458, forward strand.
ACCATGCTGCTGGCCAGATGAAGATTTCACGTTTTGCATAACGCAGAACAGATCACATTGTGTTTAGGAACTATTTGCAAAGCACAAAAGGATTTATTTTATATTGTTTTCTTTTCACTTTAAAGGTGGGAAACAGCGCAGGGTCAGTGCAGGGTGAGGAGTTCCAGGTGTTGCTGCAGGAAAAACCAGCTCCTCGGCTGGCTCCCAGCCACACGCACGGCTTGTACTTGGGCTCCAGAACAGCCTTGTTAATGTGCTCCAGATTGTCGACAGGGCGCGATGAGGATCATGGATTTCACACTAGCTGTGTTTGCCCATTACCAGTACATAAATATTTATTGCAAACGTTGACATTTGATTTTAACACATTAGGGATTAAGAAGTGGCTCAGAGGTGACAGCACATACCCAATGGTGCCTTTTTTTGTGCAGAAGGGAGAGACCTATGTGCCCTTTAGGGTATCTCCAAAGGCACCACACGCCCTTGCTAAACAGGAGCATGCACTGGGAATGTCATGACCCCTTTTACCCACAGCTGTCCCTGCTCTGCCCACCAACCTCCTCCTCCTTCATGGATGAGATTGTCACCATCAGACCTGAAAGTCCTGTTGTGCAGAGGTAAAACTGGTTTCCCTGTTTCAAAACCATGGGAAGGAGGACAATGTTGGCATCCTGGCTGAGGAGGAGGAGTGTTGTCATCAGCAAGGGCCATGCGGGGCTGATGTGGCACAGATGTGCCCACAGTGCCCACACAGGATCAGGCCCTGGGTTGTATCCAGCCTCAGCATCTGTGCGCACCCACTCCTGCCCCCATAGTTTACAGCACCCAGCCTGTCAACAAACACATCAGCTTCCTGGAATTTTTGCTTTCATTGCATCATAATATTTCTAGATCCAGGATATTATTCAACCATGAGGTTTCTCCATTTGCCACACGCAGTTCAAAGCCGGTCCTGGTCAGTGAAGCAAAAGGAAGTGGAAGCAGGTGGTGTGGGAGACTCTTCCTCTGCAGTCACAGCTCGTCTTTTATAACGAACACCTTTTCTTCCAGCTCTCTCTATGCAATATGGGGAGCTGCTCCATGCCTGGTTTTCTCTCGGGCAGAGGCAAGCAGATTGCCACACCACTCCTTGGTGTTTGGTATTCAAGGTCTGCAGCCCTGCTGACTAGGTGTTGGGCAGGGAGCAATCATCTAAATTACACGGTGTTGTTCCTGGATCCTGAAACTGCTGCTTGAGAGCACAGGCCCTGACTCTCTCAGTAGGGAGGATCAGATGGAAACAGGGTTGGGGAATTAAAGAAGACTTTAATATTTTCCTTTAAAGAAGACTTTAATATTTTCCCTTCTGAGTCATACAGGCTTTTCCTGAGGCATCATCATTCCTAGAGAAATGAGTTGACTGTCACATGGATTGGCAGGACACGGAGCTGCGATGTAATGTTATCTCATTGCTCATGTAACTGGGCTTATGCCTGAACTCCTGGAAATTGGAGAATCACAGGGGGAGAGCCCAGATCTGTATCTGGCTCATTTTACTCTCTTGGACCAAACAACCTCTTGGCAAAGAGGTTGGCAGAACATTATTACTTGGTCTTGGAAGAAAGTCCCACATAAATGCATGGAGATGTCCTTTTCCATGGGCTGTCATGTACAAGCCACATCCTCCTGAGAAGGGAGTACAGCTAAAAGCAAGGTCAGAATTGTCCCTGTTATCCGGGGGGAAGCCCTAGGATGAGTGACAAGACCATGGTCTGCAGTGCAGGGTGCTATAAGCTTTCCTTGATGTATTGCAATTGTTTCATTGGTGTTTCAAGGGCAGCTGAGAATCCTCTGTCTGTAGGAGATCCCATGGAGGGTCCCAAAGTCAGCAGGGCTCATGCAGCACCATCTAATCCTAGGGTGCATAAGGGCATGGATAACATAACCAAGGAAAAGCCACAAGGAACCCACTCTCTGAGGACACGACTCCACCTTGATGTTGCAGCAAGCTCCACCACTTCCAAGGGGCTTGGTGTCCGCAGGGGGCTGGATCATAGCACGCCAGACCTGGAGGTCCCATCACCCACCGTGTCTTCTGGATGCGGAGACCTGATTTGTAATCAGTCGTTACTATGGGTCAGACAAAAGTTACCGGCTTCACAAGCTGCTGTGTGTCCTTGTGCCTGACCCGGAACGCGTGGCTGGGGGAGATGCCGTGGTGGCCCATCCCTGTGGCTCCAGAACTCGCCAGGCTGCCCTGCCCCGCTCCTTCACCAGCCCTTGTGGCCTTGGCTCCTTGCCCCAGCAAGGAGCGAGTACGTGCCACCTCTCTCATTTCTTCCTTTTTTCACTTGTCCTGTTTCGCTCCCACACACCCGACAGAGATGCCAGCGGGGCTGGTGGGGACCCAGAGCTGCCTGTTCGCTTTGCCAAAGGCTGCAAGTGGTGACGGGTGGGCTCTGCAGAGCCTGGTCTGCAGTGATGCCTCTATCCTCCCCCGGTCAGGTCAGGACCAGGGTCCAGCTTGTCCCACTCATCCAGTGCCTTAATGGGCGACAGGAGGGTGCTAACTGGTGGAGGAGCCCAGCTCCCCTTCACTAGTGCACTGACAGGGAGCAGATCTGCTGGTGCCAGTGGGGTGGTCTGGGTCATCCCAGTGTGATGGTGCAGGGTGAGCATGGGCAAGCTGGGAGGTCCCGCAGCTGAGCATCCCCTCCATGAATAACTCCCTTCCCCAGCAGCCAAGAGCTGCTGCAGCGCTTTCCCCCTCTCTCTGCTCTTGGTCTTGGCTCTTCTATAGACGTTTTTCCAGATGAGCTTCTGTGTGTAGCTTCCTCATTCTCTGTCCTGGTCTTTATTCCATCAGCTCCAGCATCTCCACCACTACCAGCCTGATAACGCAGCATCTCTCTTCGTGGGGACAAAAGAGCTCTCGCAAAGCCATGGCTCCAATTCCAGCTGAGCCCCGTGTCTGACCATGGAGGAGAATGAAGCACCTCGAAAACTTGGGGAGCAATGCAAGGGGCTGCTCAGGGTCTTCCTGCAGCCCCCCTTCCCCACAGCCAGCCGGTGGGAAGCCCTAAACACAGGCACTGGGCTGGATGTCAGGCAGGATGAGCAGGGCTGTGCTCCACCACAATTATAAATAGCTGCTTGTGGGCTCCCGGGCTGGCTGCAGCAGCGGTGGCCTGGGCAGAGCTTTCTGCTTGGGGAGCAGACGAGTATTTCTGGCTGTGCTCTTTTTTTTTTTTTTTATGGGCTGTTTTGCCTCCACATCTCGCTGTACTTTGGACGGCAGGTGAATCGTGTTTGGTGCGTGAGTCACCGCCAGCGCACCCTTTCATAATGCGTGGACGTCATGGCTTTTAAAGAGGTCAAGTTGTTAGTACTCGGCAGAAGATCTGTAACCCAGAAACCTGTCCTGGTAGATCTGCTGGAGCAAATTGTAGGTTTTCTTTCACAAGAAGCCTGGCATCATTCCTTTGTGGATTTTAGGCATGTATTGCAGTGATGTTTGGAGAGTAAAGAGCCTGCTCTGCTCTTCTGAAAGAGCGAATGCAGGAGTCCTAGAAAGATTTACCGAGGAGAGAAGGATGCTGTGAAAGTTGCGTATGTATCCTTAGAGTCATTTTTATAAAAATGAATCCCAAGTTCAGTGAATAAATCTTTTTGCTGTACTTTTAGCTGCTAACTAACATAGCAAAAAGTCTTAATTTACAGATTTTCAGGACGAAGGGACAAGTTGCAGAAGGATGCAGCACAGAGAGGAGCAGGTGTGAGTGCTCTGCAGGGAGCAGGAGCAGAGCAGAGATTTGACTTTCCAAAACACTCTTCACTTGCAAGACTTGAGTTCTGTTTGGGTTTTGCTTTTCTTATTATATAGTGCAAAAATAGAAGGGTTGTTTCATAGGAAACCTCTGCCCGGCGCTCTGCAGAGATTAGCAGATCATAAGCAGGGCTGCAGGAATCAGCTTTTCTGGGAAAGTCAGGATTTCTAACTGTTTCCATTTTTTAGTGGAATAAAATCAGCTTGAAATTTTCCATGAAGGTCATTTGGGAACAGAGGAAAGATTCCTTTTTGATCTCCGTCTTAGAGAGGCTTGTTTCCCTAATAGGACACTTTATATAATAAATCCCGTAGATGCAAGATGAAAAGTTTCATTGCAAAATAAAGGTCCAACCTTCCTGTTCTGAAATTGTTGGCATTTATAGAAAAATGTCTTTATTTGGGGGCACCTCTGAATGAGATGGTATGGAAATCAATTCTTTCTCCATGCCTAAGCTCTGTTGGCATCTCTGCTGCTACGAGGGGAGTGCCATGCAGGGTCCCCGCAGGTACCCACAGATGCTGTGAGCAGGGACAGCACAACCCCTCCTGCTCCTCAAGGACCAGCCAAGGTTATTATATAAAGAGGAGTCAATATGTGTAAACAAGACTTGCTTAAGTAACTCCACGGCTGCCAGTTTCTCTCGCTGGTGTTTCTTTTCCTACTCCACCCCTCCCCGAGCCTGCTGTGATGGGCATTGGGCATGGCTCTGTCCACGCTCCTCTCCCAGATGGCTGAAGGCTCCAAGGAGCCCCAAGTTGAACCTTACAGATTCTTCAATCAAATTAGGTGGTTAAACACCGTGATGAAGTCGGACCTCACGCCCAGCAGTGCTCGGGAAGCTGCTGGCTGTCACATCCACGGGCAAGCACCCGCCTCAGCACACCGAGGTTGTGCTGGGGGATGTGTCCCACGGTGCAGCCACTGTCCCCCTGCAGCTGAGGGTCCTCAGCATCCCCAAAAGCCAAATGTTCCACCTGCTTTGTGCCTCCTCCACTAAGTGTTTTTAGAGCCCTAATCCACGTGGCTGGCGCGAATGCTTGTGCTACACACCCATTCACATCGCCTGGCTTCAGGCCAGGGCTGAGACGCAACGAGAGCTTAGGGATGTCTGAACATTTGAAATGCTTTTCGCCCCTGCAACTTTCAGGGGAAACGTGACCGGTTCAAATCAAGGCAGCATAAGGGCACAGAGGGGAGCGAGCTACGTGCAGGGCGAGGTGCCGAAGGCAGCACAGAGAACCTCAGGCTGCCGGAGGAGACGCCTGGATGTTCGCACAGCTGCTCCCTGGGTGTGCTTTGCTTTTTGCTCCTGTGCCACAGCGATCTGGCTGCACACCTTATAATTGCACAGAGCTTAGCACAGTGGCCTGAAGCAGGGACAGTAAAACACAGACAGCAAACAGTGAAACTTTGCCCGGTCGGTGCTCACCATCACCCAGCAGCACAGGGTGCACCCACGCTGGCTCCAAGGATGTGAAGGTGCTGGGATTTGGGTGCTGTGAGGACACATTGGTGGGGTCAGCTGCAGCCACTTGTGAGCTTCCCCCACTTTGGGAGCTGGGGCACAAGGTGCAGAGGACAATTTTAGGGCATTTGGCTTGTTAGGTGAGATCAGCTGGCATCAGATGAAAAGCAGAATCTCACTCTGGTGAGATGCAACACCACTCAGCTCTAGCTGAGCATCTACAGGCACTCTTGACCTCAGAACACAGTCTGGCACAGTGTACTTGAAAAGTTTCCAACCCTTCAACTTAAAAAGCAAAGGCAAGGCCTCCCCTTTTCATGTTGAGATGCACAGAATTTATTCCAAGAAGATTCCAATCCTGTCGGAGTGTGGCCTGGGGGGACTGTAAAATGCCACAACTCCATGTACTACTTGGAAGTAGGTTGTGTCTTGTGCAAGAGTCTTGCATACTTGTACAGAGGGGAAAATAAAATATGTAAAATAATGCTGCACAGGGTTATTTTACATTAAGGTGCCCTTGATCCCACAGCAATAAGGCACTTAGACTCAGCCTTTCCAAGCCAAATCAGAACATTGAAACCCAGTTTTGCTTTTGGGGTTGTTTGTTTTTCCCATCTTCATGTTTCCCCTTTAATCTTTGTGCTGAATAATTACGACAACATTCCTCAGCATCTTTCCTGCTGTTTGGTGTGTCTATATAAGAGCCAGCTGCATTCATTCCATGAAAACAACATCTAAAGCCACTTTCTGTGGTTTCAAGTAAAACCCTCCATGGTATTGCCTCTTAAACTCGAGTTTGCCTGAAATCTGCATTACTCAGGAAGAAAATATCCTTAAAAATAGAATCCTTAAGGAAAACAAATCAAGGCAGCGAAGCAGCAGGGAGAGCTTGGGCTCAAGTTTGCACTGAAAAATTTGTATTGACGCGGAGACTCCTGGGCTTGGCTTAACACCGCCAGCAGCAGGGGTGGGGCCGGGGTGCTGGCACTGCTCTGAAGGGCACAATGTCCCCCTCCGAGGTCCCTTGTCGCCGCAGGGGACGAAGCCGCCCCCGGTGCGCTCCCTGCCCCCGGCCGCGCTGTGGGAGCCTTACAAAACAGCCGAGCGGTTATAAAACCCGGGGACCCGCTGTCACTCGTCCCATCTCCGGTAGATGGCGGTGCCAGCTCATTTTTCACAATATTTCCCCTTTTCCTGGCGCCGTGCCCGGCTCCAGCCCCAGGCGGGCTGCGGGCTACGCACCCGCTCAGCCCCCGGCGCGGGGGCAGCG
>NW_010146793.1:9029-10612 GCF_000699245.1 Pterocles gutturalis
GGTGTTTTTTTTTGTTTTTTTTTTTTTCTTCTCCCTGTGACTGTTTTTCATATGTTTTTGGTCAATTTGAAATCACAAGTCAGTTGTAAACAGATCAGCACAGCCCCAAGCCTCTGGCCCCACTCAGGCTGCTCCATCCCTTAGCAAGGGGCACAGAGGGGACAAGGAGGACATTGGTACTGCCTGATTTTGGAGGACTACACAGAGCCAGGGAGCCAGAGTCCTTGGATTTCTCTCCCGACTCTTTATGTTCTTGAATAAAATGTGCCTGCGCTCACCCAGATCCCAGCTCCTCGCCTATTGCCTTTCCTTGGTTGTTCCCTTCTTGGGAGGAACAGACAGCACTGGGGAGGCAGCGTGACTCGATGAATAAATAACATTTCTCTTTGGAGCCCGCAAACACCTTTATTTGGCTAAAAGTGGCCCAGGCCACCTCCAGCACATGCTGCTGTTTGCATCCCCACCACCTGGGCGTGCCCAGGGCTCCAGCACAGAAAGGCTAATCTTTGTCTTCCTTCTCATCATCCTTGTCACTGCCGTAGTCCTGGGATGGGAAAAAAAAGAAAAGGGACACCATGTGAGGGCAGTGCTGGGTGTTTTGTTTTCCATCCCCTGGTACCTCTAGGTATTCAATAGCACCCACACCGAGCACCCACAGTGGGGTTTGCAGCTGCAAATCCCTTGGGCCAGCCAGGGAGCTGGTGGTGCGGTTACCTCCTCTGAGCTGCTGTCAGAGCTGCTGCTGCTCCTCCTGGCCTCTTCCCTATCTCCCTGCAGAGGTGAAGAGAGAAGGACAGGCATCACCAGGGACCCTGACACCCCGTTTGCTGTTTGAGCTAGAGCCTCGAGTCAGAGAGATGTCAGGTCCCGTGGGTATCTCGAGCCAGGCTTTGCACCACTGGTGCTGCTCTGGACCCTTGGCCCCACAGAGACCTCCACAGCCAAGAGCAAGGCTCCGGTGGTGTGTGCAGTGCAGGCAGCATCAGTGTCCACAGCAGCATCTCATTTGGGTTGAAATAAGAGGAAAAGGAGGGAGAACTAACTGGAAATATTGGGAGCAAAGGGAGAGCTGTCTCTGAATGGAAAAGCCACTCACACAGTGTGATTTCTGGGCTGTGGACAGCATAGCTCCATCTCCCAGAGGTGTGGGGTTGCCATGGGACAGACAGCTTCCCTTCACAGACAGGATATAAATCATTTGAGGATGGTGCTTTCTAGCACCCTACAAACTCTGGCTGCCACCCCTGCCTGCCTGTGTCAAGCTTCCTTCCCAATGGGGCTTGGTGGCAACCTGGGCGCTCTGCATCATTCATGTCCCCGCTGTACCATGCCCACCTGTGGACATGGCCCTACTCCATAGCTGCCTGCCTCCCCCTGCAATGCCCATCTTCCTCGCAGGAGCTGGCCCCGTCCCACTGTGTGCTGGGCGGTGGGTGCTCAGGGTGCTGGGTGCTCAGCCAGTGGCACAGTTTGTCCATGGGGTCCTCAGCACAGACCCCAGCACCGGGTGGTTTGGGAAGTACTGGGCTCACCCTGAGACCACAGTGGGGACTTTGGGGCTGGAAATCCTCTGGCAAATGGTT
>NW_010146793.1:10629-26714 GCF_000699245.1 Pterocles gutturalis
TTCAGCAGCTGATCTGCAGAAAACTCCATTATTCCCTTACCTTTTCCTCTTCCTCCTTCTTCTTCCTCTTCTTCTTGTCCTTCTCTTTTTCTCCCTCAGTCTTTTCCTTTTCCTCTTCTTCCTTCTTTTCCTTTTCCTCTTTTTCCTTCTTTTCTTCCTTGTCCTTTTCCTTCTCCTCTTCTTCCTTGTCCTTTTCCTTCTCCTCTGTCTCCTTATCTTCCCGTCCAAACCCTACAACGGGGCACAGAGGGAGGTTCACTGCCAGTGTGCAGCATCGGGCCCATGCACACCAAACAGGACGGGGTGGCAGGTCCCTGTCCTGCCCCTGGGTTCACACCAGACACTCACATTTCAGGATTGTCGACATTTCACCGCAGCCAAAGGGCTCTGGGGCACAAGGGTGTCACACAGAGAGGACCTGAAGGAGCAACTGGAGGGTGGAGTAAAGTGAGTTTTCCAGGGATGAAACAGCTCCCTGGACCCCACCATTTGGTTTTCTTTTCTTCCTGGGAGAAGAGGCCCTCTGCACTTCCAGCCCCCAAAAATGGCAGAGAAGGGGGTAAAGCAGTCTGTGGCTCCCAAATAAAAAGGACCAGACTTTGCACCCACCAAGGCAGCACCCACTGCCCTTGTCTGGGAAGCAGCAAGGAGAGAGTGATGGAGCCACACAGAAATCTCAGGGCAAATGTGCAGGGAGATGCCTTAAACCCCCTGTGAGCAGGTGCAAATTACAGAAATATTTAAAATTGAATGAGGATGAACCAATAGAGAGCAGGTGTTGGGGCTCTGGGGGAGCCCTGGCAGAAAGAAGACCTCCCCCGGGAACAGGGCAATGGCAGAGAGGGAGATGAGACAGCAGTGAGCAGAAGAGAAGCCAAGAACAACAGCAAGAGAATTCCGAGCATTGATTAGGTGTCTGAAAGGTGACAGATGAAAAGAACAGAGGGAAGACAGCTTGCTTTAAAAATACCAGGACCAACAAAGTCCATTAAATAGCCATGAAATAGGGCAAAGGGAAAGCAGCAGGGGTGAAGGATCGGGTCCCCTCTGCTCGCAGGGAAGAGCAGGTCCTTCGCCTGCACAGCAGGTGATTAGGAAAGAGTTTCTCTTCTGGCTACTAATGGAGGGAGGCAGGATAGTAATGATTTCTTTTAATGTTTTTTTAGCCACAGAATGACATCATCTGGTTGGTATTTGGGCTTTTAAAAGAGCTGGTCACAGCCTCTGAGCTGATAACATTGATCTGTATTTTCTAAACAGGTTTTAAACCCCCTGGGATGCTGCAGGGCAGCGGGAAGCAGCGGGGTTTGGGGTGGCATCAGGGGAGAGGCAGGTTGGATGGGGAGGGCAGGAGGGAGGGAAGTGGCTGATAAAGGACGTAATCAGTGCAAAGTTAAAATCTAATTAACAATGAACAGTAATCTAATTCATGTGCGTAATTAAGAAGTGCAACTACTAATTGAAAATAATTACATTTTAATCTAAAATAATTTAAAACAATCAAACATTAACAAAAGAAAAGGCAGCCCCTGGGAAGCTGCAGCCAATTCCAGGTCCTGCACACCAAAGCTGGTCTGCACCTCCCGTGGTGTGTGCCCAGCCCCAAATCCGGGGAGGATGCTCCTGCCTTGTGCCTTCACTGCCGGGGGTGAGCAGACAGGAACGGCACAAGGGACATAGAGGTACACAGAGGTGGATCTCAGGCTTTGCACTAGGAGGTGGGCAACCAGACCAAAGCCCAGCAGCTGGGGCTGGGAAGGGCTAGTACTGCCCAGCACATGGTAAGAAATGCCACCATGGGGGGTTACAACCCTTTAACTTCCCACCGCATCACTAACCTGCCCTTGGGGAACCAATCCAGATTTCCAAGAGGTGGGGTTGGCTCCCCAGCCCCAGGGTTCTGCCATGCTGCTGTCCAGGGGATGCCACCCGTCACCCTGCACAGCCCCTGCCTTGGGTGGCCAATGCTCAGCTCTTTTTCTCATCCTGGTCCAGCAGAGCCAGTTCTGCCTGTTCCTCAGCCACCCTGCATTTCCGGCAGACAGGTTTCCCTGCCCCAGATGAGCTGATTCCCTAAAGTCCAGGCAGGCAAACCAGCAAAACCCAGCAACAGCCTCTGTAGTCCCTGCTGACAAGCTGCAATTGTTGTCCATGGCCAAGCAAAGCACGAGGTACACCTGGATCGGACCTCTGGCTAATGAAGCAAACCTGTGTGTTCATACCCCACCAGGGGCAATAGCCTGGATAGTCTTACAACCACCAGCACAAGGGGCTTCCAGGTCACAGAGTTTGTGTCTGTTCCCATCTCACCCTGGGGAATGAAGTCCTTCTCGCGAGGTTCAGGCACGATGCCCCATGCCCATCCCCAAGACCACACAGAGTGCAACCCATCCTGGGGATGCTCCTGCTGCACCCTCTGCTTCACCCTGCCCTCCCTCTGCTTCTCCTGCCTGTAAAATTGACAAGTGACTCCGTAAATCTCCCCGATAACACCAGGGAGACAGGAAAGTGCCTTACCTAGAGCTGAAAAAGGTGAGTGGCCTCCTCGACACCTGGCTGGCAGCTCCCAGGGATGTGGGTATTTGAGTGTTGCGGTCTCCTCCCCAGTCCCATTTTCAGAGCAGAAAAACTGGCTCTGCCGCCCGTCATGGGCAGCACATGACACTGGGAACATGACCAGTCCCATCGCTACCTGCAAGAGCCTCACAGACATTGCCTCCAGTGCAGGCAGGAGCAGAAAGACCTCCTGACCCTTTGCAAACAAGCCAGGGCAGCTCTGGAGGCTGCAGACACGCTTGGGGACCAGCCCCAGGACCAGGGAGGGCACTGGGGACTCAATCTGGGAATGTGCTACAGTCAGGACCCTGTCTCAAGCAGAGGAGAGGGGATTTAGGGGTGTCCTTAAAACCCCAGTGGGAGGAACCTCCTGCAGGTCCTTGCTCCCCTCTTGGTGGGAGGTTTCAAGCTGCTCCAGGAGGTGCAGGCAAGGCTGGAGCAGGCAGAGCTCAGCACTCCCAGCTCCCTCCGATGCTCGTCCTTGCTGCTGGCTTTCACTCAAACATATCATTAAGCAAATACCTGTCAGCAGAGAGCAATTACCGGCAGGTCTAAACACTTGCATAATGTGCTTCCCCTCTAATGCAATGCCCTCATTTCTAATGGCACCAATATGGGATAATAACAGTAACAATAATGTCAAGAAGGGCTTGTGTACCTGAAAGCTAATTTGTTTTCTCCACCTTATAAAAAGTATTACCTCTCCCACAAGATTTGCCCCATTTAAAGCCTTCAACTTTACAACAAAGTTGCTCCCGCAGTCATTTTACTTTAATTTACAGTAATTGCAGCAGGCATGGAGCCTCCTCCCATCGAGCCAGACTAACCCTGGGTAACTTGTGTCCAGCTGCTTGCTCCCTGCATAGATCATTCATCCCAAAAGCCTGGCCATGTCTGCCCCAGGCATCCTCCACCAGAGCCTGCACCAGCCTCAAATGCAGATCAAGAGTTCCATCAGCAGATTTAAATCAGAAATAAGGGACAGGTTTTAACGGCAAGGGTTGATAAGCCCTGGAGCAGCTCAGCAAAGCTGGTGGCAGCGTGCCTGTTGCTGCTGATTTTACAATCAGTAGCGGTGGGGCTTCCTAGCAGAGACGCTTCAGCTCACGCAGAAATCATTTGGGGAACCGCTGGTGGCCAGCGCTCAGTCTCAGAGTGAACGACCGCCTGTCCCTGTGTGACACAGCCGCCAGGTCGGCACAGCTGGGGAACTCGGGGTGCAGCACAGGAGCTCGGTGGAGACGTGCACAGTGCGGGACCCTGGAACGGATCCGGCATGGCTGTTGGGTGTCAGGACTGGCTGGCATCCAACCCCACTCCTCCGAGCAGCCCCTGCCACCTTCAGAGGATCCTCCCTCACAAACACCACGTTCAATTTTATTTTTAACTGATGACCTCATTGCTCGCTCCCTGTCAGCCCCAGCCAGGCTCGAGGGACCTAAGCCTGCAGCATCCGCCAGTTAGAGCAGCCCAGGGGACAGCCCTGCCACCACTCCCTGGACTTGGGGACACAAAGCATCACCCCAGGGACACAGCTCCCAGGGACTCCCCAGCACAGGGCTGGCTGCCACCATCGAGCAGGACAGCAGAGGGTGGCAGCTGCAGCCATGTCTTGGTTCCAGCCCATGTGCTGCGCGGGCTCTGCTCTCACCCTGCAGCCGGCACAAAGCTGGAAAAGAAGGAAAGCAACCAGCCAGCCAGTGCCCAAAACACCTGCATGTGGCCACCTCTGTGCTGCTGTCAAAGTGCAGAGCTGCGAGGGACTAGCGAAACTCCCAGAAAACATTAATTAGCACAGTACTGAGCCCTTATGTCCTCTATTTCAGTGCCAAGGAGCCTTTGGCTACAGAAGACCCATCTCTGCTTAAATCCCATCATCCTAGACCGCTATTTGTTTAGGATCCAGGGTGCACAGTGGGGAGAGAAATGCCAGCACTCTCCTCCCCTTCCTGCCTCTGAGTCAGGCAATTTAATGTGTGCTGCAGGTGACCTGGGACAGCTGTCCCCTTGCTCAGGGCCACCAGTGGAAATGGATCTGCTGCTTCTTCCAAACGAGGATAACTGCTCATCACACCTGTGTCAGAGGTTTTGCTGCTACTGAACGCGGGTGTTTTAATAATGAAAAACGAGTCCCTGGGAAGCTGATTGGGCAAGGGCTGGGAGGAAGTCCTGAAGTCCACTGGGAAGACCGAGCCTTTTTTATATTTTAAACCTTTCCACAGCAGCTGCTAGGAAGCAGCTCTTACAGCTGCAAGTAACAGAATCTCTCCCAAGGAAAGAAAATAATTGTGGAAGGCTTTTTTCCCCCCTCCAAGTCACTGCCAGCATCTTGGCTAACTCTATTCTCAGCCACCTCTCACCTCCCCAAACACTACCAGAAGTGCTCAAATTACTGCCAGCAGTCATTAGGTTCATGTGCAAGGCAAGGCCAAGCAATAAGACCTCCAGACAGTTGGATGCTGAATTCTGATGAATCCTTTGGGTGGGAAGATTTCAGCAACTGTGGAACTGTTTTTGTTGGCTCTCTATTGCAGTGCTTGCACTGGCACACCAGTGAAGCTGGTGCATGGCCGATTATTGGCTGCTATAACAAAATCCAGGTGGGGATATGACTGAAAGAATTACTGTCTGCATTAAAAAAAAAAAAAACAAAACACACCTCATTTTCTTTAATTATTAAATTACTCTACACTAAAGCACTGAAGGTCAGTAGAATTTATCTGCAAGAAAAGCAGCTGCTGCTTCATAAAACCTCGTTATCTTTACTTCTTCTCCTCTGACATTTCTGTAAATTTTGTCTTTGCGGCAGGAGCAAAGCTGCCATTTTGCACCGAGGCAGCAACTGGGAGCCTGGCTGTGGGAACTCCCACTCCCCAGCCTGGGTTCAGAGCTCTCTTTCCTATGAGACAGTAGCCTGCCGTGAGAAAAGCCCCAGCTGTCCTGGCCCCAGAGCAGCACCCAGCCCTGCCCCACAAACCAGTCAGGGCCAGTTCTTTCTTCTCATTTCATTCATGCCCATTCCTATCCTGATAGGACTTAACTGAAATGGTTGTCAAAACAAAGCCTTTCTTTAATAATGCTATCAACATAAAAAAGAAAAAAATACAGAGTTGTTTTTTTTTTAAAAAAAAACCTCTCCCTTTAGAGATCTGACCAGCCTAACCAGGACTAAGGCAAGGCTTTTTCCATATTCATAAAATCAGAGCAACATTAGCCAAAAGGTATTCTAATAATAAAAACACTTCTCTGCTGCACAAATAGAGCAATGTTAAGCCTTCAGTACAGCAGAAATGTGCAAGACTTGCTAAAACCCAGAGGATTTTCAAAATGGGATTTGAGCATCATTGTTACCAATGAGCAAGTAGAGAGGCAGGTGTGACACTCGCTCACCTCTGGTTAGCTATTCTGGACTTTTCAAGTGCTGTTTCAGCTGTGCATTTCTGCTCTTGTGATTCCAACAGAGGCTGCTCCCTCCCAATGGGCAGGCTCAAAAGGTAGAAATTGCAAAAAGGAATAAAGCAGGGAACTTTCACAGCACAAAGAAACAGATACCATATGTGGAGCAGCTTCTGAGACAAATTAGGACTCCTGCTAACAGAGCCAAATTGCTTCCTCTCCCCCTACTTTAATATACCTTCCAAGAAGAAGGAGCATTGCATTATAGAGCTTTTACACAGAAACGGGAGAAAAGCAGTGTCTGAGCTTGTGAACAGTCTGTGGCTGACATGTCAAGCTGCACTGAAAAAGGGGAGTCCTCCTGCTAAATTCTCTCATTAAAGAACCCAAACACAAATCAATCCCTTTTAGCCAGTTCTTATTTATTGCTATAAAGCAAAGTACCCACATTCTTAGGGCCAGACCAGTGTTTTCCCAGCTCGTGCTGACACAAGCACTCTGCAAGAGAATGAGAACCAGCACCCTACTGAGAGTTCCCTTCCCACAGCCCCGAGTCACTAACAGACATCTACAGGAAGCCGGGGCTTCTCTTCAGCAACAACAGCTTGATAAGGAATCCCCTCTGCTCTATTCTTTCCGGACGAGGACTGTGAGGTTCATAGCCATAAATATTTGCCTTCTCTTGCATTTCCTGTCCAATATTCACTTCAACACCAACGCAGAGCTATCAGGAACCCAATTATGTCTCCCTGACTTAAAAATCACACCACAATTTTAGCTAACTCTCTAACTAGCCAGCTGCTCCTCGTTTCTCCAGCATTGTCTTCACAGTCCAGAGAGCTTCTCCGAAGAGCTTGTTAACACATACAGCAGAGGGATTTCAGCTAAAAGATACAGACAGTCCAAGAAAACAGAGAAGCAATCTGCAGTTTAAGTCTGTCACGTTGTCCACCAGCCTGGACTATGCTAATCACATCTCACAATGTGCTGTAAGAGCTGTCATTGCCAGACTGCATTTAATCACCATTCTCGCAGCAGCAGCGATCAGAGTTAATCTTTTCCTCTTTAATAAGAGCCATTACATCATTCTCCAGCATGGAAACTATGAAGTGGGAAGGTCAGAAAGTTCTTAATTAGAAGGATTTTTATTGCTGCGATAGTTCCGTTCTAGCCTCAATAAGAGAGATCTGCAGTACAGGCAGCAGGAGCTGGAAGGCATCTTGGATATAGGAAGCACTGTTTGAAGCCTATGAAAACAAAAATCGAAATACACACATGAATAATTACGCTACCAATCAGCCTTACTAACCACATATACATTCAAACAGCATTGATTAATGCACATAAGAAACAGAAGCCTAGTGCTTGTTGGATTTTTTAAGACTTCATTCTAGAAATCAATTTAATATTAAGTTTTTAAGTGGCTTTATGCCACTAGGCAAAAAACTAACTGGCTTAAAAACTGCCAAACAAGATCAGGTGCAATCCAAATGTAGGATACTGATTTCGATAACAGATGAGAAGAATTTATTTCAACGTGAAGCACAAGCATACTGTGGCAGGAAGGAAAAACACACCAACAGGAAACACCCATTTCCTACCGCACCTCACAAGTCTACAAGCATTGAGAACCAACTTAACAGCTAGGAAGTGTTGGGACTCTCGCATGCTAATTTCTGAACCTGTCTAAGGTTTGACTTTGGGCATTTAAATTCTAGAAATCCAGACTGCTGAATTTAATGTCTTCTGACCCATCATAACTGTCAGCTGAGACCACATACGGCTCATTCTTCACTAAGTAACTCCTCTCTTGTGCATATCTACAGACATTTATTAAAACTTTTAAGTTATTAGATAGGTAAGCAGAATCTTAGACCAGGGGTTAGAGAACTCTGCATGCATAAGGATACTGAAGTGGAAAAAAAACAGTATATCTATTTTTAAGTATTAGCTTAAAGTTTTAATTTTACCATAACTGACCTCCAAAAACACTCCAGTGATTAAGGGATTAAGCACATCTGCTTTCTCTTTGACCTGCAGAGATCAGACATATATTATCCTGATTGAAAGTTTGATCACATTTCTTCGAGCAAGATAAAGCTAAATCCTCAGGAAGTTTAAAATCACCATTGCTCCCTTGACTATAGGAAAGCTAAGTCACAAGCTGCAGAGGACCTGCCTTGCAGCATGCAAATAAGAACAAAGTAACTCGCATATGCCAAACACAAGCCATACATGAACATACACATTATATCTTCAAATGAACTGGGGACAACTGGAGCATTTACAGATAATGCTATTATCTTCAGTAACACCTGAGTGTTTTGGAAAAATCTATAACATGATCACAAACCTTATTTTCTTCTTGTTTCCTTAATACTGCCAGAACCAGTTCCCACCCCCGCTCTGTGCCAGGCTGAATGCAGCAGGAGGCATTCAATAGCTCAGCATACATTCAGCTGTCACAGTTTGAGGAACACAGACCTACATCAGTTCACAGAGCAAAAAACTGCATATTTAAATGTGCAGACACAAAAACCACTTCACGGTGAAGATCTCAAGGCTGTAATCAACTTATCACATCTCATTCCTAAGAACTAGGGTGTAACTCTTACCCCTGCAGTTGTTAAGCACGTAGCGAACTCTTTAGAGAAAGTTGAGAGTTCTTTACACAACACAATCGTCATTCTGTGGAAGAAGAGTGGGGAAATCATGTAGTAAACACAGTCTATAAGAACAACTTTCTTTTAGCATTCCTTTAACACACCAATACCTTGTTTCCATACATATAAAGCTAAATTAAACCAAAATTGCTACAGAGCATATAAACAGTGTATAAAGTTCCAGAATTTCCACAAACAAATCAGGAAGGGGAAAGATGGAAAAATAAATAATTAAAGCTGAAGATCTGAAACAGCATTCAGAGGACAGACACATCCATTCAAGAAGGAACAGTACTAACTTGCCTTTTCTTTTACTGACAAGTGTCATTTTCTGAATTAGAAAGTACTGCATATTTCATACACTTGCCAAGTATGTCCTGACATAAAAGAAAAATCTTGTGTTATGCATTATTAGTAAGACCAGTCTACTAATTAGTTGCAGTAATTTTACAATATCACGTACCTAATGTACTAAATGATTAACAAAGAGGTAATTAAGAATCACTTTTATACAACTGCTTTGTCATATTTTAAATTTCTAGCTACTAACTAGCACAAGCTTAAGGCAAACATCCTTCTTGGCTACACAAAAGCTTTCAAGTGAGGTTTCCTCCTTCTTATCAAGGAATGTCTTTAAGATGGAAAAAGGAAGAGACAGTTGAATTCTGCTGGAAGATCACGATGCCACCCATTGAATCTTTGAACACATGCAGAATTTAAGAGCCCTGCATCTCATGGATTTGCAAAGAATTATTACACAGTTTAATCAATATGTAAGTAATTATATGCTGCTCATTTACTAAAAGATGAACTCACTGTGAAAGGGACTTGGCTCTGTCTGTGGCTGTCACCTCTTGTTTCTGACCATGTAGAAACAAAGCTGCAGTTTTGTGAAACATTTCAATAGAGCATGCTGTCAGTTCAGCCAGGCTTCTTATGGCAAATGCATGAATATCCTGCAAGAGTTAAAAAGACTTGCCATACCATACAAAATCTAGCAGCTTTTATTATTTCAAATAAGTGAATCCCACAATGTACTATCACTACACTGCCCTTTCAGACCTCAGAATCTGCACAGAAATAGAAACCCATAAACTCTGGGAGTCACAACTGTAACTTAGCAGCCAGTCAAACACTCTGCAGTCAGATATTCTCTTCCTTCACTACTCACTCACCTCTACTGATTTTTTAGCATCATGGTCACCACCTCCAGATTCCACTTCTTGGTTTCCTTCACTCTCTTTTTCTTCTTTAGGAAGACTACTGTTGAATCGTGCTATCCATTCATGAGCAGAGGTCCTCACCTGTATGAAGATGCATCATATTATTTTATGACTGGGACGAAGCCCCCCTGCACACCACAAAACATGGAGTATTGGATCTCTCTAGAGGAAGGAAACAGCTACAGCTCCTGAGCTGGTGAGAAGAACCAGGACAAATTATCCTAGTGCCTTCAGGACTTTGTAGAGGGTTGGCTGCACTGATGGAGTTGAGGGCACTCATTTCTTTAGTACCAGGTGCTGGAGTTTACCAGCAAGACCATGACTAACAGAAGTGTTTTAAAAACCTGTCGGCAGAATGCTGCTGCCACTTGGTGGATCTGAAGGGTAGTGAAATGAAGGCAAGAAAGGCGATTCTTCTGCATACCAACTTCTGGACATAGTGAAGCCAGTTGCTTTGCACCAAGAGGAAGGCTTCAATTCGCAGCTGTAGGTTGATTTCACTGTGGTGGCTGAAGGCTTACTGCTCCCGGTTATCTGTGCCACCACTTATCACTGCCCAGTGACAGGACAAAGGCAAACAGGTGTCTACTGATTCAGAGCCAAAGACATTACAGAACATGATTTTGCCCCATAAAGTCAAAGGAAAAGGCTCATCTCTTTTGCCTGCCATTGTCAAAAGATCTAAAACACAGCTTGTTTTCATGCCTTTGATATTTTCACTAGCAAAGCAGGACTGGGAAGCACTTCCTGTGAGGAATCTCTAGCTTTTAGAAGATGGGAAATAACTCACCGTGATCAGTTTGTCAGGCTTTGAGGAGATGTGCAATTCTGAAAACAACTCTGTTACTTCTTTTGTGAACTCCTCATCTCCTAAAGGACAGGAAAGGTTAAAGCGTCCACACAAAGGACAGATACAGAAATAAGCAGCACTTCTAGTTCTGCACAAGTCTGTCAACTCTTTCCTTTATTTCTCTTTGAATCATAGTCATTCTTATGCATCAGACCTGGTCTTCTTAAATACAATTTATTAGGTAAGTTCTGAAAAGGTAGAGACACCAGTGCCAGAAGGTTAGCTTTTGCTGTTTCAATTCTGGTTTTGTAGCAAAGGTAATTCCCCTTTTTTTCAGGCAGCATTTTATAATGCACTAACTTGCACATCACCTTGGAGAATCCGAAATACCACTTAGAGTCCATGGTTCTCCTACTATATAAGGCAGGGCAGATGTTAACAGTGGGTGGAAGGCTGTGAGATCCATCATGTGCAAATATAAAAGATACATTAAATGTTAAATGATAGCAAGTGCAGGTGTGTAAGCCCTCCCTGATGAGCCATTTGGGTAAAAGCAATGCAAGAAATTTACATTTAAATCTGCATAATCCACAAGAATCACATGGCTCTTGCATATGGAGGCACCTCTGAGTCTTTTGGTTTGTGTGGCTAACTCTCTTTTAAAAAATAAATAAAGAGGCTTTTTGCCTTCCCACAGGTTGGACAACTCTATTCAGTGTCTTTCCCTCATGGTCAGGGGAACCCAGCATTTCTTTGAATTTGCATCTTGGCTCAAGGTCGGTTGTATGAACCGCCCAGGACTCAAGCAACTCTAATCCTGCTCTGGCAAGAAATCGTTCCTGATACAGAATTAATGCACAGCAGCTTTCCAGAGATGAAGGGTATTGCTAAGTGTCATGCTCCTGGCCACAGACAGCTTTAGGATTAAGCATCCAGCTAAAGAATAACTTAACTTTGGCATCATGCCCATCGCTAGGGATCTCAGGGCTGATTGGTTCTACACTGAGAATTTAATTGAGGACCAGCTTCTCCTCCCAGAACCCAGGGCTCTCTTACCCTTCTTTTCTTCCTCTTCTTCTTCAAAGAATTCAGGTAAAGAAAATGCCTCTTTGAGTTCCTCCATTTCCTCCTTCAGTGTGTCCAGCTCGTCTCCAGAGAGCGCATTTAGAACCGATTTCACCTAGTTAGGGGCAGCACAGCCAAAGAGAGAATCATAAATCCAACAAGAAACAGGATGGAAGATGCAGCACTGGTTTACAACGCATGTGAAAACATCACAGACTGATATTAATGAGAAAGTGGTATTTTCCTACAAGAAGGATGAAAGGGAAAAGACCTATTTCAGAAGTCTCATTAGATAATATTCTTGATTTTGATTCTTCAGATTCTTGATTCTTGAGAAGTTATTCAAATACTTTCTTTAATAAAAAAGTTAATTACTTCTGAAATTGCATGCTGATCTGCCCTCCTCCGTGCCCCAAAACAGAGAGGACAATCTCTGCTGTGGTTACAATACTCTCATCTTCTCTAGACCAAGGCAGCAAACAAGTGGGCATGACACGAGAGAGTTACTTGGGAAACACTGTTGAAGACATGCAGGAACCGAGGCCAGCTGGGTAATGAGCATGGCTCTAGGGGCTGCAGAGAAGAAACAATGCTCTCAGGTAAACACCAGATCATAATGCAGGGGCTGAAGTTGTGTAATCAATCATTTTATAGCAAGTTCTGAGCACCTGATTTTACATGGATATACATATATTTCTAATATTTTTTCCCTGCTCAGCTGAACTCAAAATAGAAGGCAAATTGCTCAAGGCCATTACCTTTGATTCACTCTCTCTGGAAAGCATCTCTAAGGCCTCCAGGTGCGAAAGACCCTGAAACTCATCAAACAGTAACCCATAATGGGCTTTCTTCTCTGTAGCCATGGTAACCTCAGTAGCTGTCTGCTGCTCTTCTTTCTCCTTTGCCTCTCGTAAGACCTGAAAAAGAAAAGCAGAGGACTCAGGTCAGTGCAAGAAAACACAGAATCTGGGAGGAGGTGGCTTTTGGTTCAATAGTAAATGGTTGCTTAATGACAAAACCACAGAAGAAGGGAGAAGGAATGAGAGAAACCAATGAGGAGCTGATACGTAACTGCCATACCTGAGATAACGTAGAGTTTCTGTTCATCAGGCCCTTTGTTTTTTTGAATCCAGGGTCTCCCTCAGCTATTACATCCATTGTCTTTTTTCCGATGAATTCCAAAGCATCCAGACCTCCACTAATAACACTTTTTCCCTAGGAATCAGATTTAGATGCAGACATACAGACAATGCGTAAAACTTGCAGAAGATTATACAAATGAAGAAATTGAAATAGGGGATTTATACCAGCAATGTTATGCCAGACACTCACAAAAAAAGCCCAATTGGTCCTTGTCACCCTAAAATTTAACCCTAATCAACACAAAGACAGCAGAAGAACATGGCAAGAGCCACAATACTCTATCATCCAACAGTTTAATATAGCTCTCAGACAGCTGCAGCAATCTGATGGGAACTACATTTTTATTTTGTGAACAAGCTGGTTCTCAGAACATTGAAGTATTTAGTTCTCATCCTTCCAATCAGAAAACACTTGACCTGTGGGTTTTGGTTGCTAACTCTTGGTTCAAGCCTTAAAAGTAGAAGCAAGCTTTCCATCTGCGGCTCTTTCAGATTCACAGGAAAATTGACAAGACAGCAGATGACAAAAGCACAGTTTCTAAGGGTAATGGGCTCCTTTGAAGTGCATTTCTCATGGTCACAGGAGCAAGCTGATTTCCAAGCAATTTGGGACAGTTTCCACAGAAGTTTTGGAAGAGGAGAATGGATTTAATCTCTAGACAGTTCTGTGGAAATCAGTGGAAATATCCCAGGAATGAGTCTGACCCTGCATTTACCTGAATACTCTAAAGGAAGGGAGCAGAGATAACAGTGCACGCGTGACGTGCATGGAATGCATGCACCACACGGTCTTTTTTAACAAAAAAAAAAAGTCCCATTTACACAGTCCAGATTTGGGTTTTTTTTTAATGTATCAACATTTAATACAGAACTATCAAAATTCAAGGCAACTTACACATTAAGTGCCAGTTAGAAGCAAGGCACAGGATAAAGGTTGTCTGAAGACTGAAACAGTTTCTCACTGTTCATCCCACAAAAGTTAAAATTAAAAGCTTCCTCTTATGATGTTTCAGACGAAAGGCAAAAACCCCAACACTTTCTTAAACTCATTATCTTCTGCATTCCCAACTCACTCACTGTGCTTTGGACAGCAGTAGAGATGGTTGATAAAACTCCAAGAGCCCCAGCAATAGGAAAGGAACCGCCATCATCAAACGCATCTGTGCTGCTAGCACCAGGATTCTCGCTTCCTGCATTAGAAGACAGAAAATTAACTTCCTCACTCCCAAAAAAAGATCCTGTCAGCTGCAAAGTGGAGAAAATCAACAAAAACCAAGTATCAGCCAGGAGCAGGGCTAGAATCGGGATTATTTTCCTACGTACTTTTCAGAACTAACAGAAGTAAGCAATAGAGTATTATTTTAGCACACCAATAGCTACCTCAATACGCAAGGTGCAGGGTAAGGTGATGTTATTTTGGGTCCAATTATGTTATGAAAAATGTTTCAGTGTTGTTCTTATGCAGTAAAAACTGACCTCTTGTAGCATCGCTAGTCTCTGAGGAGATTTCGCTAGGACTAGGGATCCCAAGGGTTGTTTCTGCTTTTTCTATGACATTTGAAATACCTTGACCTAAAGAAGAGAGCAGTATTACTTTAACCATGAGATACAATAGAAACCAGAACAGAAACAGGATTAGGGCTGCATTATTGGCTTTTATTATTCTGGATTCCTCCTGTTCAAGACAGTTTACCCAGCACTAAAACCTACTATCCAGCTTGCTTACCAATGTAACGAACTCAGGTTTCATCTCAGCTTTTAAATCAAGTTGTAAATACCTGCTGAATACCAGTTTAAAATACCAGCTGAAAATTATGCAAACACTTTAAAAACTTGCAAGTAGTTTTGGCTGTGCATATCTCCTTAATCTCACTGTATCTTTTGGCACAAGTTTTCCCCATTACTTGAAAAATTCTCTTGGTATTTTTCCAATAATTGTTTCTATAACAGAAACCTCCTTCTGGAGAAACAAGGTCAAAAGCACTAGCTTGAGACATGAAGTATGGTTAAAATACTTATCAAATACCAGGAAGGGCCTTACCTACAGTAGCTACAGTAGCAGATGCAGTTGACAGAAGAGATTTCCCCCAGCTTCCCCAATACCCCCATCCTGTCTGAACCGCAGCAGGAGAATCTGAGACCTTTAATGAAGAAAAGCAGAAGAGACTAATGCAGGTATTATGGTGAGGGGAGGAACACAACCAGTCTGTGACGTGTAACTTTTGTGGAGCTTTTCTTTTCAGATAAACAGCAATGCAGCTTCAGAAAAGGAGTGGGGCTGAAGCTCAGAATTCTTCTGTGCCCAAAGCCATGAAATGTGAAGTCTTGTTGTTCAGAGCTCACACAGGAACATACCTCAGGTGTTTCAACTGCAGGCCCTTCTGTGGCAGCAGGCTGGCTTGGAGGTTTGGGTTCAGGTCTTTTCCGAGTCATAGGCACAGGCTCAAGCTCTTGCTCTCTCTCTTCATTGCTGTCAGCATAGCCAAGTTCCTCTACTTTCTGTTTGTTTTCATCTTTGCAAGACATTTCTTCTTTCAGATTTTCACCGCTGTCTTTCTCAGACATGACTACGACATCCACAGAAAGCAAAGGAGATAAAGTAATCACTCCCTTGTACACTTTGACATTGGTTCAAAAGCATCACATCTGTGTTTTAAATAATTAAGCACAATCAAGACAGAAATCCCTTTATGTCGCCACACATACCTGCACCAACAGATTGTGTTTCTAAGGGAGCATGTACACTGAGTTACATGTGACTGGAAGAAATGCCACACTCGCAAGTTTAAAGTCCCACAGAAACACGTGGCTTCATCTAACCGACACACCCTCTCCGCTGGAAAGAAACATGTTAACTCTGCAAAGCAAATGACAGGTACAAAAGGCCTTCAGATAACTAAATCCACAAAAAATAAAGGCGAAAATGAATTGCTTGGGACGGCTGCTTTGAAGGGTGTCAGATATGGATGGGGACAGCTGATAGAGAGCAGGGCAGAGAAAGAGGCAGCAACTGGTTCACTTCTGCATTTAGGGCTGAGCTTCACCGGGGCATTAAAACCACCCAGAAGGTGAGATGTGCTCCAGCTGCTGCAGCACCCAGCCCTGATCCCGCACATCGGGATGAAGGTGCCCACCAACGGGGCTCCCATCCTGCGGCCTGCTCACGGGGGCTGATATTTCTCCCTCCCGCTGGCAGCACTCCACCAGCTCCAAGGCAGCAAGAGGGGCAGGCAGGGCCGTGCCCAGCCCC
>NW_010146794.1:0-439 GCF_000699245.1 Pterocles gutturalis
TTTTTCCCTAACTCTCCTGTTTTTTCCCCGTTTTTTTCCCTGACCCTCATGTTTTTTCCCTGTTTTTTTCCCCAACCCTCCTGTTTTTTCCCCATTTTTCCCCCAACCCTCGTGTTTTTTCCCCGTTTTTTTCCCCTGACCCTCGTGTTTTTTCCTCCTTTTTTTTCCCCAACCCTCGTGGTTTTTCCCCGTTTTTTTTCCCCAATCCTCATGTTTTTTCCCCATTTTTTTCCCTCGTGTTTTTTCCCCGTTTTTTTTCCCTCACCCTCGTGTTTTTTTCCCTGTTTTTCCCCCCAATCCTTGTATTTTCCCCCATTTTTCCCCACCTGTCCTGTTTTTACCCAGTTTTTTTTCTCCTGTTTTTTCCCCATTTTTTCCCCAACCCTTGTGTTTTTCCCCATTTTTTTCTTTCCTGTTTTTCCCCATTTTTTCCCTAACT
>NW_010146795.1:0-10449 GCF_000699245.1 Pterocles gutturalis
AAATAATGTTTATGTTTCAATTTTGGAACTCTCAGAAGGCTGAACAAGTCCAAAGCTTCTATTGAGAGCCTTCTGTAGCTGAACATAGGCACTCTTTGCTTTTTTTTCTGGGAAAAAAAAATATATATATATATACAGTTTCTTCATACTGTAACTTCTGCAATTTGACCAAAATGAACTAAAACACAAAGAACTCACATCATTCTGTCCATAGGCTAAGTCCCTTCTTCTTCCTCTGTGAGCTAAATAGGTTCTGTATCACTAGGTTGTTGCTACCCTATAAGTTCTGCAAGCACAGACCAACTGTGTCATGTGTATATATATATATATATCTACATATATATACATATATTACAAACCTGGGACCCTGGAACTAGGTACAGTCTTCCAGTCTCATTACTGCCATTTATAGAAGCCATGTCATCTTCCTTCTTTGTCTTATGTTTTATCTTACATAAATAAAGGTCTTATTTTCCCTCTTAGCTATGGCATAACACAACAGCTCAGACACAACTAGTTATTCACAAGATTTTCAATCCTTTTCAGAGCCTTTGTTTCTCAGAGCCTTTGTTTCTTAAAAACAGTTGGAAACAATTGTTATTTATACTCTCTGTTCATACGTTTGATTTTGTAGTTAGCTGTGTTGAAAAACTATAATATAGCCCAAGACCATTTTCTCTTCATTTGATTATTTACTTATCTACCTATACTTCTACCTTTTGAACACATTTTTCTCTCAATACAGAACTTGAATTTTTGGGGCTATTTTTTTACCTTTTCTCTTATTCAGTTTTAAGGATTATTTGCTTAGAAAATAAAAATAATGGAGCAAAACAACAATGGTGAAATGGGGGAAGAAGGCAAAAGAAAAGAACAAGGGGTTAAAAAAAGTAAAAAAGTTTAAAATTATCTTGATATTGGTATCAAAAATAAGTGATAGGAAGGTTTATTCTGGTAAGTTGTCATCTGCTCAGAGGTGAGAGTACGTAGAAAAGAACTGTTACAAATGAAAACATAAATGAAAAAGATATTTAGACACAACACCAATGTCAATAAGGAGGGGAAAAAAGCAATTACACAGAGTATAATTCTACAGGAATAATGGAAAGAAAAACAATATAAACAACCATTTATTTAAAGATAAGCAGACTAAATGACAGAAGAGAAACGTGGAAAAATAATATGAGTGAGAAAGGTCTATAAAAATACAAAAGTCTAAAAATAAAACTGCATGTGTAACTATAAAAAAAATTAGGATTTGTAGGAAGCAAAAAACGTACCACTGATCTTTCTGTTTTGTTAACTGGAACTTCAGTTGAGCACGACAGTCTTGTAAAAGACGGAAAGACCTCTCAACAAGACAATCAGTGTGATTACTTTTGTGGTTTTCTTAAATACAAAAAGTTTTCTATACATTTTGATATGTAGACAGATGATATCAGAAGAAGGGTGGTTCTCATCTGGGACTTGGGACAGCTGTGCGCTCTTGGCCAGAAATGGTTCCAGACA
Source organism: Pterocles gutturalis (assembly GCF_000699245.1). Lineage (NCBI taxonomy): Eukaryota > Metazoa > Chordata > Aves > Pterocliformes > Pteroclidae > Pterocles > Pterocles gutturalis. The sequence goes on from NW_010146795.1 coordinate 1,510, forward strand.
CAAACAAGAGAGTTTGACATAAATTTGTAGGTTCCCCTTTTGTAAGACTTTTGTACTTGTCAGGAAATCAATTGTTGAGATAACAGAAGATTATATATCTTCCATAATATCATAGATAGCTTTATAAGATATGAATAGATATCTGTGAGACAGGCTTTTTGGGCAAGGTGGAATTTTGTCTTGATTCAGGTACAACTAATTTTATATAATTTTTTGTGTTTGCCATATCACTCCATAACGACTGTGGTCTTTGAGAAAGAAAAAAAGACAAATCAAGATGTGGTAATCAATCTACAGATTCAAGTGTTACATTTGGAGCTAGATTTGAATTTCATCTCTTTTTAATGAGTAAGACTAAAAGTGAGGACAGAAACTTCCATAACATACAACTTTGCAACGTGAATCTTCCTGTTGTGATGCTTGGATTAGGCTTCCCTCGAAGATATGTTAAGAAGCCAAAAACATATCTGCAAAAAGAAATTCCTGAACTTTACTGCAGGGCTCCTCCGTTTTTTCTTACCTCTAATGACATTACTGTATTGTAAAAGTGAAAAGGAATTAGACAAATCTTTGCAGTAGAAAAGGAAAACAGGAAATCCAATGAAATTTGACAAGCCTTGTTAGACACTAGTACTTGAGATAAGCCTTCAAAAGAGCCACTTTGTGTAATTTTATCCTCTGAGAAAACACCAACAGTCTATTAATTGTATCTACTTTACCACATCTATATTAACATATATCAATCTGTGTAGAAAATAAAACCTATGGGGCCTTATCTTCCCTGATCTGAGTGTAATCAAAACTCTTAAAAACATATGGTTTCTTAGTCTTTATTCTGCCCAAATCAGTAAGGTCCACAGCCAAAACAGAGGGATCAGTGTTGAACTACGGGCAACTACAGGAGCATTTAAGAGACATAAATTTAAGACTGGATCCTAAAGTTCTTTAGGACTGGATTCTAAATGAGCCATTGACTAGAGTGGATGGATAGAAACACCAAGTTAAAGTATGAAATGGTAAATGAAAAAAGTTCAAAAAGTAGCTACTGAATTTCAAATTGAAGTTTGATTGTTCATTTTTGGTTTTTTACCTACCTATGTTAATAATGGCCATAAAACAATCCATCCACAACACAATCCATCCACAATACACTGCATGTGTTGATAACCCTTGGATAAGGTTGCCGTGACATGGAAGAAGAGGAAGAGAGATATAGTAGGAAAGAGTTTCCACCCAGTTTTTACTTGTACTGCTTCTATTCGTTTTCTGTAAATAATCTAGCAAAAAAAAAGAGGAAATTATCCAAAGACATATTTTGAAGACAGTATCCAGAGATTTTTAAGTATATTCTTTCAGAATAATAATGCACAGGATATTTTTAACATGCTGATGCAAATATTTGCCCCAGAAATCCAACTGTAAGTATTGTCAGTTTTAGACAGGGTGTAGGGATACACCAATATGTCTAAATGTGTCAACAAAACAGATGAAATCTGAATTTCTGAATGAGGTAAAAACCAGTAAATGGTACATGAATATTCATAAATATTAAAATCTGTACACAGAAATATTTGTTCAAGATATTCAGTGGTTTATATTGAACAACAAAAAATCACGGAAATTGTGATGTGACTCCTAGTAATTCACACTAGGAAAACAAGAAGCAAATTCCATCGGTGATTCACAATCGGTGAATCATGCTATTTATTAGCTTGTTGAACTCTGAAGATACATAATATGGCTGTGAATAAATATGGATGTGTTCATGTCTGTAACTACTTATTCTACATTCACTTTAACCAAATTAATTCTATTTCACTTCAAACAAATTAATCCTTTAGTCAGTGAACTTTTTCCTGTCCATGCAGAAGTTACACTCCTGGGTCGCAGGCTTTTGCTCTAGCTATTGTTGGATAGCACTAGATGTCTGACATTGCACATCTTAATCCTGTTTGATTTCATCATCTTTGTCATTGTTCACATAATTTGAGTATATAGGAAAATTGGGACACTATTTATTTTAGAAATTGTTTTCTATTTGAGGAGACAATGAGTCCTAGGGAGTATTAGGTCCCCTTAAGAAGATTTACTAGGCACAGAGAAGGAATTCATTGTATGGGTTTTTTTACAGTTGGCCAGCAAAGCCGACTCATCTTGGTTTTGTTTTAACTTGAGCATAACAGAGGAGTAGTCTCTGGGTAGAGATGAGAGCGGGAAATACTACTAAGCAGAAGCAAAAGAAATTTTAGATACTCTTCATATCTAATAAAAAATGGTTATAAATGTCAGTGAAATACCTATAGCTTGCCAAAGAGAATCCTCATAAAACTGCTAATTCCTTCTTTCCATCTGGGGTCTGAATTATTTTAGCACCCTCCTATGGGAGCCTGGTGATTTTAGTGTGCTTGTTCAGTTGGAAAAGATACATGGGAGCTCTGCAACACTAAAGTGGCAAACACCCTTTGAATTGCCAAACAGTTAAGTGGCAATAAGTTACAAACTAAAACCACCGACCTAATATTTTTTGGTAAGAATATTACAATGATTCTATTTTTGTCTCTAACATCTTCCTTGGAGTCATCAGCTGATTTTGGGAAACCCAGACTTTCTGTATTACTTGCAGAAGCACAACTGCAAAAAAAGCAGTTTTTCCCTTCTTGGAATCATGCTTTAAAACTCACCTTTAGTAGCAATGCCTTTTCCTTTTATGCTGATGCTGCTCTCACTACCACTAATTAAGCCGCTATTTATCCTTCTCTGTCTACCATTCTATGTTTTTCTTTGGTACCTGATCTATTTAGAACACGTTTACATTTTACATAGAAAAGCAGACAGTCATGGGCTTGCTATTCACCCCACTAGCAGACAGTCAGAAATGCAAACCCACACGCAGTATGGTACTGAGCACAGTCCCACTGAGAGATGGAGTTTGTTAGCTTTGGCTTGGTGGTCACACAAATTTGAGTTTCAGATTGAATTTGGATCTTGTGCTGCCATCTTCAAGGATAAGCAGAATGCATTTGATTTACCTTCAACTTTAACATGCCAGAAAAAGTCTTCCCAGAATATTCAGTCTTGTCTGCCTAAAGTTAGGACCTCTGTGAGATTTTACATTACTAAAAAAACATTACACTTTTATGCCAGGACAAATTAATATTATTCCAATCTTTTTTCATCATAAACCTTGAGTGGGGTGCTTTATAAAGCAGGCAATTCTGCATCTGAGAAGAAAAAGTATGACGTATCAGAAGCTGCCTGCTTCTGAAGGATGGTGGCTTTTCATAGTTTTGTAATAGTAGAATAAGACTGAGGGAGATGAATTAGTGGAAGAGGACATGTGACCTAAAAGTCAAAGGTGAACAGTGAATGGATTTATTACAAGTCATGCTTTTGCATCCATATATATAGAGCATCTTATTACATAGAACATTTATATGTTAATCTTTGCAATCCAATAAATCAGTCAAAGAAAAAATCAGCACAGAGGTCATGATTCATGGTATGTTACACCGTATTCCAAGCCTGTCCACTGCTACTTCTACTCAGAACAATAACAAAGAATTCCCTATCAGAGAAGTGTCAGCTTTATTTATATTAATCCTAAAATCACCTTTTGAGCTATTTGCACTTCAAACTGAGTGTGTGTGTCAGTCAAGAAAAAGGAAGCAAACTCTCACGGAACCGGCACATTTCCAGCATTGCTAGAGAAAAGGAGGAGTGAGAAACAAAGAGAATAGTAGGCTAAATTTCATAGCAAGCAGAACATCCAACGGGATAAATCTTTCCACGAAGCCGCCATGCAGTTGTTAACGACTTCAGTAGAATTCCTGCCCTGGCCTGTGACCTTTGTAGATATTAGGACCAGGTCAGAAATGTCTTCTCCAAAGGTGTATCAGCAACGCAGACAACAGTGTTAGCAGTTTAGTGAGTAGTATTTTTGCACCATGAATGAGAAATAACCCAGTGTCTCATCCTGGTGTCATGGGACAGACTGCTATGGGTGACTTTGTTGGGTTTTTTTTTTCCCCAGAGAAAATCTACAAAGGTCCATCTGATATTTACAGCCTTTAAAAGTGCCATAGAACATTTCCCAACACTAAGGTCAAGATTCTTTAGGTGGGTACTTTCAGAAGTAAAGACATTTCTCTTGAGTTCCATTTTTTGTGTATGTGTCTTCATTTCAGGTCCAAAGTCTTGCAAGGAAGTATCTTCTGGGTAGAGATCCCATGAGAGCTGCTCCTAAAGCAGTGCCATGACTTTTTTGTGAGACAGAAGCAAATGTAATAGATACCATGTATAAAATCAGTAACCCAGAAAATATGCACAGGGTAGGAAGGACCTGAAGAAGGACCACTCTTCTCCATTCTCTGCCACTGTGTTTGTCCTTGTTTCCTTGGTGAGACACAGTGCAAAAGAAATTCCTGTAACAGACAGATCAGGGAAACTCATTTACAACTTCTGATCATTCAGAAGTTATCAAAACTCAAAAAGCTTGCAAATTTGTTTTGGATATTCCCTGTAATAAGATACAAATATTTCTCACTAAGTAAACAGGTAGGAAAGACATGGTTCTGTTTAGGATTTTAAAGAAGGTTGGATGATCTTATGGATACAACACCGGCTAAGACTGTCAGAAGTATCAAAGGTAGTTCCTAAAGATTTATAGGGTTTTTTTGTGTGGTCCGGTAAACTCACTTTCTGCTTCTATTCTGACTGTAAATTAGTACAATAATATTTTATTTCCTTCATTTTTTCTTAATTTGAAAATTCTGCATTAATTTTTGGTTCATATTTGTACTAAAAAGGAGCTGATCTTTGCTTGGATCTCTAAAATCCTTGTATAGTGCAAGAAGCATAAACAAAAATAGAGGTTTGATTTCTATAAAACCATAGTCCGTATTATTCAAGTTCTTAAAAAATTAACGCATTTTAGTTAATGTTAAGCTTATTTCAGTTTAGTTTATGTTAATATTCTATATTAATTTATTTCATATTTTCAATTAAATTATATTAATTTAGCTATACATTAAAATCTGCATGCACTGAATTTCACACAGGCTTTCCAGATAGAAAAAGGTAAAATTGTTTTTAATAATTTTCTGAAAGTATGAGTTTAATCTTTAACTGTCGTGAAAAAGAAAGTGCCAAGAAATGTTGAGGAATAGAGAGCAGAATAGAAATAGAACTGCAAACTGTGTAACTTTATGAATATATGCAAATCACTGATGCACTCACATTTTGAAAACCTCATGGGGTTCCGGTCACTTCATATGAAAAGGAACATAGTACTACTAGAAGGTTGAAAGACACGTAAGGCTTCTCTACAAACATACTAAACTGATTGAGACTCTTAAGCTCGGACAAGAGATGACTGAGATATAACAGAGATCTGTAAAAACATGAATAATATGGAATGGGCAATAGTATTGTGTTTTTGATGACATGGAAACGAGAGAACATCAAACAGAATTACAAAGAAAATTTTCTGAAATACTCAAAGGTAGTACATTTGGTATTCAATATTTAAATGGGTTGTTGAACCTGTGGCTGCAGGATGTTTTGTATGCCAAGAGTATAAACGGATTCAAAAGTTGATTAGCAAGCTAATGGAGGAAAACTCCACCAAGGACTGCTAAACATGGTGGTCTGATCACAGCCTCTGGCTTTAGTTCAGGAGGTTCCTGAATCAGAGATAGCCAGAAGCTGCAAGAACATAAGTGAGGGAAGTACCACTCTGTGCATACGGTGTTCTTTCAGCATTCCCTGAGCATCTGCTGCTGGCCACCATCAAAGGCAGGCCTCTGGTCTGATTAAGCACTGATGCTCTTTTTCTTTTTTTTTTTTTATTTTTTAATTTTTGTTTGAGAGAGGGAGAGGTAAAGAGAGGTATTTGGGGGGCTTTTTAAATGAAGTTTACTCTCTGGAATTAAAAACCAAGTAAGCGAAACACCAACTCTGATAAAATCCAGCATGCTGATCCAAATGCTTTTTAAGTCAAATAATTTAAAATAGCAGTTATGCACCTGTTCTATTCCATTCTAAGCAGGAAGCTTCAAAGAAATAAGACAAAAAGGATATCAGCCTGGAGATTAGCTCTAATTCTAGTTTCTAAACAAGGGGCTAACAGTGGTAGAAGTATCACGCATGGTGTGTGCAAGGATTGCTACAGTAAGTGTGGCATGAATAACACAGACAGAGACACAGCTACATCATGGACCCCAGGGAAGAAAAGGGAAGAGGAAGCCAGGGCTGCTCAGATGCCAAATTTCACTTTCTTGGAAAATGTCACTGTTGACAGCAGTCCTTTACAAGCTTGAAGTACTTCCAAGGTTAGGCATCCGTGTGAGCAGACCTCCACTTCTGAATGTACAAGCAAATATCGTACAGCAAACATAAAGCCACCGGACACAGGTAGGACAGCAGGTGGGTGTCAGCAATGCTTTACCCAACTCCTTCAGTCTCCACTCCCAAGCACCACCTGAAAGCTGTCTGAACTTAGATGCCTTAATTTTAGACTCAGATGCTTTAAACAGAAGATTGGTGATGCTATTATCTTTGCAAAACCAGCCCTAAGTCATCGCTAGAATAATGCCCCTTGTACTAACCTGGTGAAGTACAGTTACGTGTTGGTAAAAGAGAATTAAAAAAAGGAATTCATGCCTATGATCTTTCATTCAAGAACTATTATAAATTTCTTGACCTTTCAAGCTGTACTATTTTGTATCCAGAGTGGAAGCTATTTTTATATCACTACAAACAAATTTATATAACTAAGAGGTAGGTTAGTGGCTCTTAGTCTCCAGTGTATCAGGATGACACTTTGAAGCTTTGATTTCTGCCAGGCAGGTCATATCCCCATGTAGCAGATAATATGACTTGACATTCTATAAACTCATCTATAAACCTTCACATCCTACAGCAGAGAAGCTCCAGCTGCACCATCACTATTCATTTGGGCATTGGCAGTTGCTTCTTCAAAAAAGAAGCACAGCAATAAATAATACTCACCAGAGATCTTCTTCAATTATCCAAGATATATAAAGCCTGAGAGAAAATATTCCAGCCTAACACATCAGACACTGAAAAATGTCACAGCATTACCACTATGTTCCATTATAATAGTCTCGTTATATATAAAAATTCCCTTTTTGGAAGTTTGCTGGCATGTAAATCTAATGTGGGTTCAGGTCTGCCACACATGCATTTGTGTTAAAGATGAAAATTCACTGCAATAGCATAAACCAGGAATGAATTGAGACAACTTACTTCAGTGAAGTTACTCCTAATCTGCACAGGATTAAAAAAATATATAGATCAAGATATAATTTAATCGATATCATTTATATGGATTCATAATTCTAATTAAATGAGACAGATCCTCTTATATAAAAAGTTTTATGAACTGCAACTGATCCCATCTGCCTAGAATTCTAAAATATTTGTCACACATTTTCAAACATCTAATATATAGATGAGAGGGGCACATAAAAACTAAATAAAGACATGCTATCTCTCTCTTAAAGAGGGCAATTTTCTGATAGCATCTTCCCAAATGGTTATGTATGGCTAGAATTCAACAGTGATATTTATATTAGCTACATTTTAGGTAATTATATAGATAGAAAATTATTAGAAGTTCTGGCAACCTAATGTATAGCTTTGTCTTATTTTTGTTTTCTAACAATCAGTGACACCAAGTTTTATGTCTGTCTTACAGGGACAAGCAGTTTACTGTGGGAGCTGCATTGATACCCTGAGCTTCTTCAGTTCACCAGTCAAATATATCAAATACGATGGCCTTTTTCCAAGAAAATAGTTCTGTGTCTGCAGACAGGTTCTCTTACAATAGCAAATGTTCATCTGTGTTATAGGGCTGTGTTATAGGATTAGATGGACCAGCTTCTATTCCTCATTTCCTTTTTTGGCACCTAATCATCCTTCAGCTGCATACATCTAACCAATTACACTTGAGAATCCCTGTATCTGTATATATGAGCTCCTGAAATGCAGTTACATATGGGACCAAAACATGAGACAAAGTCATTTTAGTTTTATAACTGGATGTGGTTGACAATTGAAACAGAATACAAAGTATGTCTCAACTTCTGATGCCAGAACTGACCATTGCATTAGAGGTTCTGAGTTGGTCCCCCAACATCTGACTAATTTGATGGCCTTTTCTGTACACTGACTTTCAAATCAGGAAATGCTATTCTTCATCTCAATGCTCTTGGCAATCTGAGAAATCAAAGCAGCTGCCTGGACATCTTTATTAGACTTCTGCTCAAAGTAGCAACACCATTTATTTTTGTTGCAAGCATTTGCCTTCTAATGGTTTGTCTTAGTGTTGTGTTGACAGGTCTAATCAGATAGAAACACCATTTATGAGCCTGCAGGAACACAGAAATTTGAAAAGATTGTCCTAAATAGTTTTAATAAATGTTCATGTTAAACTCTCATCATCACTGTGCTCTGCTACAGGACTTCTTTGCCACTTGTGGAAGCTGCTAAATTCAGTTCTTGTCTATGCTTCACAGTTAAATAATACAAAAACAAAGAATTTTTACTCCAGAAAATTTGGATTATACATAAACATCAGTTTCCATTTTACTCCTGAGCCAATTCACTTCCAGGCCTGATCAGAATTAAGTAAAAAAATTCAACTAATAAAAGTAAACAGTCTTGTCTTCAGTATTATACAAACATACACACCCCTGCATAGACCATATATTCATGCCTATAAAGTGCATAAATATGTATGTGTGTGTGTATGTATAAGTATGTATATATGCGTATATGTATACATATACACACACAAACTATTCTCACAGGAAGTGTTGAGGGGACCGAAATACCAGAATAAACATATTCTGCAAATATACATATATATATATATATGCATATACATGTGTGTGTTTGTGTATATATATATATATATAT
>NW_010146796.1:0-4492 GCF_000699245.1 Pterocles gutturalis
ATTGAACCTCATACGATTGGCCTCAGCCCGTCAGTCCAGCCTCTCCAGATTCCTCTGCAAGGCCTTCCAAACGAGATCAACACATCCGCTCAATTTGGTGTCACCAGCAACCTTACTGAGGGACTCGTCCATCCCCGGATTCAGGTCATTGATAAAGATGTTAAACAGGACAGGCCCCAAAACCTGTGTTTTGGAATTGTGCTGGAACAGTGTTGATGACACAGGGATGTTTTAGCTGTTGCTGAGCAGTGCTCACACAGAGCCAAGGCCTTTTCTGCTCCTCACCCCACCAGCGAGGAGGCTGGGGGTGCACAAGAATTTGGAAGGGGACACAGATGGGACAACTGACCCCAACTGACCAAAGGGATATTCCATACCATATGGTGTCATGCTCAGCATATAAAGCTGGGGGAAGAGGGAATGGGGGGGGGACGTTCAGATTTATGGCATTTTGTCTTCCCAAGTAACCATTGTGCATGATGAAGCCCTGTTTTCCTGGAGATGGCTGAACACCTGCCTGCTGGTGGGAAGCAGTGGATGAATTCCTGAATTTTGTTAAATTCACATATCTTTTTTAGGAATGCTAGATTTTCAAAAACTCATAGGTTGGAAGGGACCTCCGAAGGTCATCTAGTACAGTTCCCACTCAAAGCAGGGTCAATTAAGTCAAGTTTCTGATGGTCTTGTCCAGTTGAGGGTTGAATATCTCCAAGACTGGAGATTTCACAACCTCTCTGAGCCCTGATGCAATGACCACTTTCCCAGGGATTCTTTTTCCCTTGTGTCTAGATGAGATTTTTCTTCTTGTGACTTGTGTCATTGCCTATTTCCTTCTACATGGACATTGGAGAATAGTTTGTCTCTCTATAAACATCCATTAGGTAGTAGGAGACAACAAAGAGATCCTCTTTCAGCCTTTTCCTCTTGAGGTTGAATGAACAGAGCTTTTTCGGCCTCTCTTTGTATGTCATGTGCCCCAATCCCTTAATCACCTTGGTGGCCCTCTGCTAAACTCACTCTAGTAGGTCCATGTGTCTCCTACCGGTGGGCCTGAACCGGGAAACACCACCTGCAGATGTGGTCCTAGAAGTACTGAACCCACTACTTTAAAACACTAATTTTTTTTTAATGTGGATCAGATACCAAATATTGGCAATATTTTTTTAAAGAATCCTAATGAGAACTAAGTTCTAAGAATTTCCTGATAGATTTACTTCTTTTGCTAATTAGAAAAATGTATCAGAAATAAAAGTGATACATACTTCATTATCCCGATCCTTCTCCAGGAAGTGACGGGCAACGTGACTGGGTAAAATATTCCGTAGCATATTTTCATTGTGCTCCCTTAACTCCTTCATTTCATTGATTTCTTCTTTTGCTTGAACACGCCACAGAAAATCCAGCCTTGCTGTGTATTCAAGCTGTAGTTCCAGAAAGAAAAAAAGGCAAAAATAAAACCTGACAAGGTAAGAGCAGAGATCGTATTGTCATCCTGTCAGGCTGCTCCTGCCATGTAACTGCCTTCAGTGCTGCTGAAGATATTTGAGTCTGAAATAATTTTATTTCATTGCCAGAAAAAGAGATTATTTCTTTGCCTTGTGTATGGTTAGTGCCTCAGAGGAATCTTAGGAAAAATAATATTTGTCATATTACTGCTATGGTCAACAGCTAGAAAATTTCACAAAATTATTTTCCTTTTAAATACCTCTTTATTAGTTAGATAATGGAGTCAAGACACAGGAGATAAGGTGTTGGAAGATATTGGTATTGGTATGAAATAAATACGTTCCCCTTTTCATATATGTTTTCAAATGAAATGGATTTCATGAGAAAATCCCACTTCTAAAGCACATTCTGAAAACTTTGTGGAGACAGGTAATTTACTTCTCAAAGGTGAAGACCTTTCAGCAAAACTACATGTAACAGCCCAATGCACTCTCAAAGAGGACTTTCAAATCTGTAGCACCGAAATGAGGTATTTCTGCTGTTGGGTCACAGTTGTTTGCAATTTAAGTCTATTAAAAGACAGTGAAAGACATTAAATTTCATACCCCCTCAACTACTCTGTCCTTGATGTACTGCGAATCCAGAGTCTGCAGTCACAATTTAGTATGTGCATGGTGGCAGTGTCTGATACCCTCAGTTACAAACTAAAGTTAAATGGTTTTCAGTGCTGTATGTGTACAGTATAAAAGGAAGATTCCTGCACAGCACAGTTTATATATGCACATATACATATATAAATACATATTAATACATACATAAATGGCAACCGTATGCTAGCTGGAGTGGGGAACATGTCAAATCATGTTGTTTGCCTGAGAGACACATGTCTGTCAGCACGTGGACAAGACCAACACTGTCAGAACTTTGGGGTGCATTACACTGAACGAGAGTTTTAATTAAATTTTAAAGCAGGTGATACTGTAGCTTGTGCAAGGGGTGTTTTATTAAGTTACAGACTTATTGAAAATTATGGAAATATATCCATGTGCAGTAAGCTGAAAGAGAAAATACATTTCTGAGGCTTGAGATGCTCTAACCAGAGATAATAATCAAACACCCAGCAGAGAAGCACATTGTACCAGCAAATAGATGAATTTTACAATTGGGAGAGATAACAAATGGTTTGCTGAAAGGTGCTGGGATTAAGGAAGTGGTTGGGATATAATTCATGTACCAAGTTGAAATAAAGGGCTAGCCTGCAGTCGGTGGGAGTGACTAAGAGGGGGTTCAGGCATTGTTTTGTGACTCATCTTGTTCACATTTTTTGTCACCAGCAGTTACCAAACTGTTCAGAAGAAAATACAAAGCACTTTGCAAAGGGGCTAATAGGTTGACTGTACACCAGGGAGCTTTCCTTCCTAAAAGCTAAAAGTGACCCTGACTTGATATATGTTTCCAAGGTTCGTATGCAATTTAGCAGTGATTTACGTGCCCTCTGGATGCTGTTGCCATCTTTATAAACAATTAATCACTTTTACAGTTCTAGTGTTCTGATCTTCCATCTTGTGACTATTAATTCCTTAAATTAACTGCACCAAAAAAACTGTGAGGAAAAAGTATTTTTAAACCTTTTTTCCCAGCATTTTTTGGTTTTCTTCTCCCTTCCTTTTGTGCTAGAAGACTGAGCCCATACCAGGTCATAACTGACTTTTATCTCTACCAGCTGGCTGAGAAAGCATCATTGACTCTAATTTTGCAAGGCTCTGTGGAGCTAAGCTACAGCCCTGGCACTGAGAGGTTATTAGTTATGTAGCTGTCGGTGCCCACCCGGCCAAAGTTCAAGTCTTCCTTTGTACCAAAGAGCCCTGGAATCAGAGGAGCAAACCAGTCAGTCACTCAGTCAACACTCGCATACACCAGAACAGTTGTCGAATACACTCAGATCTATGATCTGAAAGAAACCAGAGAAGATTTTGCCCTCTGTTTTATAAGACATCTTTTTAGGGCTAATTAGCATGGAGGGAGGGGATGGACTGAGCCTGCTGTGGGCAGTTTTATTGTCTCTTTGCAATTGTTAAAAACTTCCCTTTTAAAGCCATGGCAGAAGGTTTCTCTCAGGGTTAATAGGTTATTTATATTGTGTGTTTTCACTGGAGATGTATTTCTAGTAGAGAAGACTGTATTGTATTTTTATAAGATTTTAAGGGATAGGTTATGTTTATACAAAATCTTCTACATAACTCATTAAAAAGACAAAACAACACACAAATACATTGTACAACAGAGTAAGCCTAGCATCAAAATTATCCATAACATTTCCATCATGTGCTTTTTGTCTCATTTGCAGAAATACTGCTGTAAAAAAAATGTATTACTCATGTTAAAAACATGTTTCTAGACGAAATTGCATTTCTCGTAGAGAATTAGTCTATTTAGGTTGGTATCAAGTAGCAGTAACACAACTGCTTTTCATAATAGCTTTAGCACCAGAGACCCTCAAGATTTGCTGGCTGAAGTACAGGTAAGATTTTAAGAAAGCTCTGAGTCTGATTAGACAGTCTCACACAACTTTTTCTCAAATCTAACGTAAAATTCTGGGGATTAGCTTTAAATCACAATGGATAAAAAGCAGTAGTTAGTTGTTCAGAAATTAAAGATCCATAAATTTAATCTTATAAAAGCAATCTGTTTTGTAAATGCACCTAGGACAAGGCAAGTTCTAAGCTATTCTACTTCAGAACAATTATGCAGTTTGTGAGAAGCAAAGCTGTGCTGGAGGACAGCTTTATTGGACTTTGCTTCCCACAAATTCAGATTGTTGAAGATATGGGTTTTTTAATGTGGTCTGGTTTAAATTTTTATATCTATATTTTAGTGGGCACTTATACAGAGACATTTAGGTTAACTCTATAACAGGAAATTAAACAATAGAAGGAAATGTTCCTGGGCACTGCTGTTGGATGGTGTTAAATTGACAGAGTGGCCCTATGGATCATGTGGAAGGATATGCAGGAGTTAGCACATCACAGAATCACAGAATCACAGA
>NW_010146797.1:0-22432 GCF_000699245.1 Pterocles gutturalis
GTCCTTGTTGAGCCATGCCGGTTTCCTATAGTTTCACTACCAGCACCTCTGCATCTACCAAGCAGCATCTTTCCATAGCTCAGTTTAGGGATTTTATTTCCCCTTTATCCAACAGCAGTATCCTCAAAAATAATGAATGCTTCAGTCAGAACTCCCACAGTTCCTTAAGAATACCACAAGGATTTTATTGCTAATTGAAGAAATAGATAACATGTGTCTTCACTTCAGCAGCCTTTATTTATTTTATGGACATTTTTCATCAACTTTCAGACATTTTCTGTTTGAAATTCTACATAATTTAATGTTCCCCATCTGGAATGTTAATACTCTGCATGAAGTAAAGGAAGTCAAAGGGAAAAAAAAAAGTAACAACATTTCTTTGACTCCCATGTCAGTAGTACCAATTAGCTACATGAATTTTCCATCTGTTTTCGCTAAAGAATAGGTGAACAGCTGCATCCTACAGGAAGACAACCTGATGCGGCCAACAGAAACTGTCAAGCACCTGGTCATTTCCTGTCACTAGCTTCACTAGTGCTGCAGATATCAAATCACACAGGCTTTGTCTGCTAACTTTGAACAAACCCTGCTAAAAAAATATGCTGCTATTCCACTTTCTTTTAGTGAATCTCTTTACCTACAGATTTAACTGTTTTGGGTTTGTATTTTACTTTTTGTACATATGATTGAACAGCATAATGCCATATGTGTGGAAAGTTATGGGCCTTGCAATCTCCTAAACAATAAGTACACCAGAGTAACGCTGCAAATTAAAGAGAAATTGATTATTTTCTTTGGCACGGTCTAACTCTGCTGTTAACTGGTAATACATATTGTGTTGGGTGGTTGCATCTAATCTATTTATTTTGCTTAAAGGAATACCTACCACTTCACCCTAAGGTTTCACAGTATATCATTCACTGCCCCACTCCGTGTCCCTCCCCCCACCATCCCCTTTCCCCCAAAAAAAGATGCATAGATATTACGGGGATAGAGAACTTCTAAATTTCTGGCTAGCTGACATATACAACTGGAAGTACTGTTCTCAAGTATTTTGCATGAAGCACAAAGTTTTTTGCAGATATCTGGACCTTTTGCTGCTGCCTCCTGATGAAAATATTGAAAGAATACCTTCCTCTTTGTTCTTTGTTGAAGTAATCTGCTTACTCGCTTGGTATTGTTCAGGTCTCTGTCTGAATCAGTGGAAGGCCTATAAAGAGGTAAGACCATCTGTAGTGTCAGGCAGAGAGTGAGAATGCTTTCTGGAACTGTCAGGAGAATTGGGAGACTTCTAGTCTTTTTAAACCCAAGGACCGTGAACACTGTAATTTTGACCTTGCTTGTGAAATAACCAATTTTAAAAATAATAGTTCATTTTGAAAATAACAGTAGGTGTCAGAATTTAAACTTATGCTCAACATCTTTGCAAACAGCAACTGAAGATCACACATTCATATATAGTTTAGGGCATGATACATGTGTATTTATGTAATTTCAGTGCTGCATCTCCTGTCAGGAGTTTTGCCTGACTGTAAAAACTGCCTTATGGACAGCCTGCATGATTAAATTTGCTGATATCACGGCTGCGGTCTGCAGAACTGTGACTGCAAGACCACCTCCTTCATATGACTGTGTTTCTTAAGACCTATATTCCTTCTAGTTCCAAATGGTCCAACAAATTATCTTTCTCCTCTGTTTCTACAGTAATCAACTTTAAAAACAACTGTTGCAACAGAGGTTTTGCATTGTACATACATGCATGCACCACAAGAATGCAGGAAGGTTTTTCTAGTAGATCCATTCCTAGAAATAGAGAGGATGCTTGAGCAAACCTTCCCCTGTGCTTTGTGAAGGTCTCTGCTGCAGTCTTGTTCTGTGTTGTCTTCCCTGCTCCTCAGCAGGCACAGGCTCACAAAAATAGCAGCTAACAGGGAAGCAAACTTCTGTATGGGAGCCTGGGCAGACTCTGGGTGACAGTCTCATATGACTCGTGCTGGCATAGCCTCATCTCTGCAACCTGATATTTTTGTTAGGTCAGCTCACACTGGGATGTGTGGCACAGCAACAGCAACCTCTTTGTGTCGTTTGACTGGGAAAGACAAGTTTTCTTCCACAAACACATTGTTGTACTTCATTTCTACACAAACACTTGTGAATCTCCTACATTTTTAGCACAGGGCATTGAAATACAGGGGTGAGAGCACCAACTGTCTTAGCTAATTGCACGTGTTCGTCCCATGAAACCCACAGAATAAGTTTACAGCATCTCATGACACTTCATAAGTTCTGGGTGAGCCATTTTCTCTCACTCCTGTATTCACACCTGTTCCCACAGCGCCTGTCCCTCAATTTTTCCTTTCACAGTTGACAGCGAAGTTGTTTTTTGGTCCTTGCCCAAGAAGGGAAAAAAAAAAAAAATGGACTCTTGGATTTGCAAGGTTGCAGGTAAAACTGAACAAGGACCTTGAAATGGGAAATGTGTATGATTGGTATTCAGCAAACTAAGTTGTAATGGTGATTATTAAAATTCAGAGGTCACAAGACCCCTCAGAGATAAAAGAGAGTTCATTTATGAGGGCTTTTATGATATGTTGTACTAGTCCTCAGAATACTCAAACATCTGTATCCATGAAAAAGCAGTGACTTTTTAATATCAATATCTCTACCTTTTAAAGATAACACCCGAAGCTAAATCTGGTTCTCTTAAGATATAATTAGATCCTTTAGATAACACTTGTTCATGAAGAAGAGAATATGAATGACTGATTTTGGATCCTGAACCATTGGTTATCATGTTATGATGGATTTTTTTGAAGCACAACGTAGAAGCATATGGTTTACAAGTACCTTCTCTCTTCATACTCAGTTCTGTTGCACCTGTATCTCCATTCTGTTTTTCTCTTTTAGGCAATTGCCCCGACAATAAGTATATCCTGACAAAATTACACTTTAGATCTGAGAACTAAACATCATAATAGAAGATTTTGTAATTAATTTTCAGAGATAAGATAAAATATCCATAAACAAAAGATTAAGCTGCAGCTAATATTCTTCTTCATTACTGGAGCCATTTGTGCAAGGTTTATTCTTGACTCCTATTCAACACCTTCTACACTTGCCCTAGCCATATATAGGGTCCTGTTTCAAAAGATTTATAATAGGTGTGCCATTGTCTATAAAAGCAGCTCCAGATATTTGGCTTTTGAAAATCTGCACCTAGTCAGTAAATTTCCAGCTGTAGCTTACCCTCCATAAACACTTCCCAAGGAGCTAGACATTATTAGTCTCCCATTACAGTGTAACTTTCTTTTTAAGACCCTTTATGATGAAAAAATCTCTGATAAGGGCTCCTAGTACGTGAAGCTTTATTATTATCACCACTGCTATAACAGTACCACTCTACAACACACAAACAAATTGGCTTTTGAAGATTGCTTTAGACTGCACAAAGTATTCATTAGGCAGACACATACAGTATGTCATAGATCTACATTGGATATCAAGAAAGGATGGGGCATCATGGCAAAAGTAGCCCATTTTTTGGATGATGGTCCATCCCACCGAATCGTTTGTGTTTTACTGACTGATTTATTGGATGAACTAAATGATGCAAAGGGAATTATGTCAGACAAAAATAGTGAGCAATAATTGAGTTAAAAACTGAAATAAACACAGGTATATTATCCTGTATTGCTTTATTCAGAAAGCAGAAGGGTTGTGAACCTATTGAGGTAAATTTATTTTTATTTCTTTTGGTTTACAAATCCACCCATTTTGCAGTCTTTAAGCTCTGCACATTTTATCATGTAGTAAAGGTTCATAATCTGAAGCATCAATCAGTGTACATATCTAGATATAAGGCAATGATCTTTTACTTCCATAATAGCCACTATACAAATATATACACAAACATATAGCATCAGTCACCAATTGCTTTGGTGTTGCCTGTCAAGTGTAGGGCTCCACTGACCTAGCTGCTGTACTAATAAGGAAACATTTAATGCCTTTCATATTAAACAGAATGCCTTCCATTTAATCCCCATGGTTACTGTCAGGCTTACGGCTAGGAGCAGCAATAACAGACCATCAAAGAAAGATAGATAAGAGGTTCTGCAACAGAAGAGTGTGTATTTTTGCAGCCAGAGATGTACCATGCACTACCTGCTGGTACGGCTATGCAACATTTATCCCCTTTGGTCACCATGGAGTACTAGTGAGAAAGAGAAGGTGAGCAGAAGAAAGAGGGAGCAAAAGAGTGAGAATAAGAGGGAGAGAAGGGAGAAAAGGAGAAGATGATAGTTGTTCAAAGTGCAGGAGGAGCGGTAGTGAGGTAGGGGAAAGCAACTTATTAGCAATAGTAACCTATGAGGAGCTCCACTGGGGAGGCAGAAAGCATAGCTTGAAGGCATTGGTGTGAAAAACATTAGCTGTGGCATCAGTTTTATGTGGTTCTGTCTCTAGCTGTTACTGTGGTTGCTCAAGCAGCTCATATCTACCGCTCTCACAAGCCTGAAGGAAGACTTTGCAGTACCATCAGGTAGGTGTAAAAAAAAATACTCAGCTAGCCAGTGTACTGAGAGGGCGAAGGACATTCCTGCCTGTGAGGACATGTCCAGCCTGTCCCGCTGGCAACTCCATCATTTAAATCACCAGAGCAAAGCTCCTCCAATCATCCCAGCAGTAATGGGCTGTGCTGTGCTGTGCTCTGCTGCACTGTGCTGTGCAGGGAGTTACGGTCTCTCGGGTACACAGGTTTGTGCCAGAAATCGTCAGTGTCAGTGAAAGTGCATGATGTTTGATGGGAGGATTTGTGCTAGGTCTGTGAGCACAGCTTTATACTGGAGACTTCACAGCTTTATCATAAAGATTTCTTAAGGAAGAAGCGGAAGAGATGGTGCTCAGTGACTAGTTTCAGGCACTGTAAACCAAGAGAAAGGGAAAAGATATTCAGCAGATGTCGAACATACTCATGTCAGTCAACCAGCAGTTATTTTCTTGTTTATTCTAGATTAATTATTTTCCTTGTCATTCAAGGTTCTATAGTTTTTTTCCTGTTTCAGTGATATAATGATTACATAGGCAGAATCACTGCTATAAATTAATTCCTTGTTCTATTGTCAAAGCAGTGGGACCCAAGGTACGCCTTACTAGCTATGTGTAAATGACAGAGACTAAAAAGAAGTCAAGTTAATTAAAAAGAGATGAGAATGTGAATCGATTGTTTCCCATGGTTGCAATTTTTTCTTATAACCCTCTACGCTCTTTCTCGATGCACTCATGTGAAAAATAATGCTCCTACTTGAATCAGTCTTCCAAACTCTTTTCAATTCTACTGTGCACTCCAACCTTTAATGACAAGCACTTAAGCAAAACGCACTGTTCCACTGGATTTACTGTGAGCCTCTTAAGAGATTCTTCTGGTCAGCAAACTCTCTTGAAAGCTTGACAATCTAGACTTATTTTTAAGTTGAAGAGCAGCTAATTTAAGATCACCGGAGAAATCAAATGTAGGAAATTAAAGCAGCAAATCACAGAGGAAAGGTGAACAGAATTAAATGGCCAGTAATTTAACTGGTGTCATCTCCTCAGATCATAGATGCGTTATGTGAACTTCACCCTGCTTCCTGCTGGTATTTCTTTAAGATCACTAGGGAAGCAATAGCTACTTAATACACATATTATGAATAAAAATAATCTTAAAATGTTTTTTCATAAATGTCTCCATTTGACTTAATATCCATTTAGTGAAATGACTCAGTATAAACTATATGTCTAAACTGCTTTCCACATAGCATGATTTCTGGTGTTATCACTTAACAGAAGTTGGACAATAATGGAGCTATGTCCAGACATATTTTTTCTTTTGAAACCAGTTAGAAGCCCATTTAAAAAAAAAAAAAATCAATCTTCAAAGTAGGCTTTGGAAAATCCGGGAAGAGATATCAGCTGCTACCTATGCCTCTTTTCATCTCATGGGCTAGCGATATGTGTGAGATCAGCTCCCTCATCCCCCCAGTGGGGATTCCAGCTGCCATTTCTTGCAGCATGCTGCCTCTCTCGTCATGTCAAAGTTTATTCCAGGATGATCAATGTCCCTGTCCATATCTTGTCAGCCTCACTGCAGTCTCGGTGTGATGGGTCTTCGGATCGGTCATGTGAAGTGGAATGGCTGAGAGTAATTCAGCGTCTCACGCCCAGTAGCGGGGGGGCAGCACCCGCGCTTCCCTGGGGCCTCCAAGCTCTAAGTCTTCTCAGACAGAGAAGAGGGTTGAACCCAAGCCTTGCCGGAACCGTTGAGCAGGCCAGTCTCCAGACTACCGTATGGGTGAAGCTGCCGCTGCAACCACATCGATGCGAACATTCTGCTGCCATAAACTGTTTCAATGAAAGGAGACTCCGCTCAACTCGAAGCAGAGCACGTGAAGTTTGCCTGTCTTCACCCCTCAGCCTCCTGGTCTGCTTCCCCAGGCTGTGACCCACGTTGTGTTAACCTTTGGATACACAGTGCCATATGATGGTGGTTAATCACTTGATCTTTTAAAAACTCCATCACCCAGTGCCCACTGCGGCTGATGGAGGTCAGCCTTCTGCAGCTAGCCTGGATTATCACCCTCTTTGATCTGCCAGGGAAGTTGTTTGTGTGATTCTCTCTTTAATGCATTTCAATCTGGACGTCTCAGGCTGGCAGAACCCTACGGGTTGCATTGTTTAAGTCAGATAAAACACTGTTTAAACAGGCACATAAGGGCCTTTCACACCTACTCTCCCTGAAAATATTTCAGAGACAAAACAGACCTTGCACTAAGCAGAAGAAATGTAGAACTGTTGTGACTTTATAAGTGAGTAAAAATAGCACATCACGAGAACTCTCTTTTTCCCCCATGCCTGGTAAAATGAGAGAAAATTAATCATAAATATGCTGTCCTGTTTTCCACAGGACTAGATCTCAGCCATGAAATATAATCATAAACTGTCAAATCAGACACACAGGTTTTCATAAGATGCAAAACAAAAACCCTCAACTATATTTTAGGTCTTTGCTCTTGCTTTTTTGGTTTTTTTTCTGCCTCTGAACTGTCTAGGGACTCCCATGTAAGGAATAACTTTTACATTTTATCTTCTTTCCAGGAAACAGTGATCTTAATTTCCAAATAATTTTACAGGAACACTGATTTTCATACAGTTTTTGTACTTGTCTTTTTTAACATCTCAGCCCTGAGATACGCACATGAAAAGATCTTTGTGATGCTATCTCGACCTGTTTACAGTTGACAGCCTCAGTGAAATCCTGCCCCACTGAACTCAAAGGCATTTTTCAGGCAGATTGCTCTAGCATTGGACTCCTTACTTATTTCCAGGGACAGCCTTGAGAAATCTAGTAGCATACATTTCACTTTGAATCTAATGGATGAAAAGTGGTTGAGGGCAGACTCACGTCTCTGGCTTCCTGCTTGCTGCTGCAGCTCTGCTTATTAATTCTGCAGTGGGTACTTTATAGGTGCCATGCAATGCCAACTGAAGGTTACCACAGTAAAGCAGCAAAAAAGATGAGGACTCCAAAGTCATCGGCAGTTTATTTTAATTCAGCTGGAAAGAGCAACTTCTGCTTTTATCATCCTTTATATTTGGCAAAGGTTAGAGTTTATCTGAGCTTCACAAGCTGACAAAATGCTGAGTAGATCCTGCTATTGTCTCAGGGAACACTGAATTGCATATTAATTGAAGATCCAAGGCTCTACATCAAACAATAGAAGTGTAACCAAACATTGCAGACCTGGGACATGAATGTCTCTGGAGCTAGATGGGAAATTTTGATTTAACAAGACCTTTTAAATGCTTCCTACAGAAATGCTACTAAATCCTTTGAAACTTTGATGGTGTTTTGCTACTAGCTGCAGTTAAAAATTATTTAGTACAGGTCTGTCCAGACTGCTTACCCTGTGGTCATATCCAAATGACCAGTGTTAGGAACAGCCCCAGCATCTCAGCTCCTAGGGCTGCTTGAGATGACACACGTCATGGAGATTAAACACCTCACCTCCCGCAAGGCCTATTGATCATGCACACAGGCACATTCTTACCTTACAGCTTCCTAATAAAAGGAGAAACAAGATGAGGGCCATGAGAGGAGCTGCCTGTCTCATCCTCTCAGGAGGTGTACAAGTGTTGCAAGGGCAGAAAACAGCAGCTAAGGGAGGAGACCTAAACCAGCAAAGTGACATTTGTGTGCTGCTTGAATAAACAGGTGAATTCAGTCACAATGTAATGCATTAAGAATTTCTATCAGCCACAGGTAAGAAGACATCTCCTGGATGTCATTTGATACACACATATAAATAAAAGAGGAGGCAGAGAGAACTGAGCATTTATCCAATATGAGATAGTAGTAACACAACATATATTACTAGAGGTGAAAATTGGGAATAATGTGAAGGAATTTAATGGATACAAATACATATAAAAACAGTTCTGGTAATGACTGCAACATATCTGAGTTGCTGAAATTGTTCTAAGCTGTTCAACTGGATAGGTTTATTCATTTGTGGAAATTTGCATTGGCACCAGGTCCAGCTTTGCTGCTCAGTCCTTTTATAGTGGTCCTGATAAAAAACACGGAATTCCAGCATTTACAAATTTACACTTTTAGGTGGAACGCCTCTCTTGTGTGACTTGTTGGCCCAGGCAAACACTGTGAATTAAATCCCAGCTTCAACAATGTAGAGGCAACTGGCAATAGTCAGTATCATTGTGGCTAGTTAAGTCCCTTGCTTTAGAAGTAGAGTCACAAATACAAGTTACAGGGTGGATATCGTACCTTAACTGAACAGTAGATACCTATATCCCTTTCTGGATCTGACTCCACCTGACTGCCCTATGTATATTGTGTGCCATTTACATAGGATGTTTTCCAGAACAAGTCCCTACACATGATTTTTCAAATTATATTTGTAATGCAAAAGGTAAATAGTGCACAGATGTAGAAGTCTCGCAAGCGTAAGTGATTAATGATAACATATGTAGTTTTAATGGACCTTCTTTAAACAGAGAATGGATTATAATCTTCAGCACGCCATGCTATAATTTTAGATGTGGTCCAAAAATCTAGGAATCAGACACTCAAGTAGGAAGTAGCTTAACGTATGAAGTATATTTCATAATTTTAGACTCCCAATGCTGTAAACTGCAGCCAGGAAAATTTGCATCCTAGGGTTGGATGTAATCCAGAGAAGATCCTCAGGCTCCTACAATTTCTTACACACTTACCATAGCAACATCCATCTCCATCTCATATATACAGCTGACTTGCTTTCCTTCTGCCCCATACTTTGGGGATGCACTTATAGATACTTCCAGTAAATACATAGGGCAATCGACTCTTTAAGATTGCAAAAAAAGGATTGGTGACCTAAAAGATGTTAAGGCTCTATTTCCATACTCAGTACACATACTTTAAGTAACAGAGGTTTCTTGAGTGTTTTTTATTTCTTTTCTCGTGGGCATATAACTGATACGTTATAAAAACTTTGTCCTGCAACTGCTGGAGCCAGAACAAAGAGGTCATGGTTTTGAAAAGTCATTATCAAATGCCTCCTTTATATAGTTAAACACACATAAAATCTGTGACTCTAAAAGGTAGCAATAAAAAAAAAAAAAACAAACCAGCAGTGAGATAAGGGAGGCAGGTTCAGTGAGATAAGATCTGCTGTATATAAAAAAACTCTATCTCTTCCTCCTACCAGTAGAGCAAAATGATTTTGATTGTTGCCTACACTTCACCTAATTCTTCCAAATGCCATTTTACTTCACAGCTATTATTTACACACACTAGCATTTGACATGGTATATGTTACAAATAAATCATATTTAGCACTGTTGTTGGAATGTTAAGTTCCACAAACAAGAAAGTGTGTTCAAGAGCATCACCTCTCAAGGAAAAAGTTATAATGTAAAACTGAGTTCCTAAGGTAAAAGACACTATTTGTGATGTACCTACATGCTCAGATGTAACTAACAATTCCCGCCCTGCTTCAAAGTCTAACAATAAAGAGCGCTTCCTAAGTAGTTCTTCCAAGACAAATTACAACTTCAAAGGAAAGAGTAGCTCCATTCACAAAAATAGGTCGCCAGCAAGAGCTGTCAGCTGGAAGGAAATGTAGCAAGCAAGAAGCATTGAAAGATGGAGTGAAAATGGAAAGAAAATTTACAAAAACCTCCTTCACTACATACAAAGGAGAACCTCCACCTGTTCTCATTATATCTGGAGAATTTTATAGCCTTGCTTTTCTAACACCGGATAAGGAAACTTCAGTTAGAGGGGGAAAAAAAAAAAAAAAAAAAAAAAAAAAAAAAAGGCTACTGTTTTTTTTTTTTTCAGGGGGTGTTATGCACAGTTCACAGTCAACTGGAACATATAATAAAATCTCTTACAAAGCTTCAACTGTAAATTGCCACACACAATAGAAATAAGGAATAGACCGTATTTAATTTAATTTTCACTTCTTTAAATTTCTTCATTCCCCACTGAATTTATTCAGTCCTGACCTTCCAGTCACATAACGTGAGGGCAATTAGTTCTATACTGGAACCCTCTCTTCAACTCATCCAAAAAAAGTTAATCATTTAACCAGTTTGGAGACAATGGTTACATAGAAGCCCCACTTGCACAAATCTGCATCCAACACGATACCTGTTCTTCAGAAACTCTTGTCTTCCTTTGGTGTGTTTACAAAACATGTTAAAAGCACCTCCCACTCTTGTGTAGTCAAATGGTGTAGCTGGGGCTTTTCAAAAAGGTGGCTGCCCTTACTTAATTACCTGTGCAGTTACACAAGCTGAGCTAATAAGGATAATTGAGTTTCCCATGTCACACTGTAAACTCATCTGTAGAAGGGATCCATCTGCTCATTGGAACAGCTGCTGCATCTTGCCTGTCTTCTAAAAACTGGTGCACAGAGAAAACACAGCAGTCACAGATTTTTTTTAAAGATGCTCATCTCTTGACAGTTGCCATACAGTACTGTTTTCAGTGCTTCCTTACCAAACTTACACACGTGGACACAGGGCATTCACTACAGAGTGTGGTAATAGTGTTGCATTTTATATTTGTAACACAAGCCATTTGGCAGCACAGTGCATACTGTTTTCTCATCCTAAATCTAGAAGGCTGAGAAGTTGAGCCTATCAGTTCAAAATTACATGTGGATCTACAGGACTCCCCCAGGATTTTTTTTGCAGCCACATATGCAGCACTGGAATATCCAGCTTGCTTGTTCCATTGTATTTCCTCCCAAAAAGGAGCTCTAAAGGGATATTTCTTTGGCTGCTGAATGCCCTGTATTTTCTCTCTTCACTAATCATGCACACTGTGCGAAGTAGAGTTTGAATCGCTAAGCATAGTGTGATTCACTTTCTTATGTGAAAAAAGGCAGGACTGTTGCACTTCACATCAAAATCAGCGAGTTTGTAACTGCTGGGATTTTTAATGATTGATGAGATCTTTGGCATAGTTTCTGTTTGGAAAAGAGGGCTTTGAACTGGTGGATGTAATATGAAGAGGAGAGACTTACATAATGGGCCCATCTCCCCTAATCTCCTCACCAAAGAATACACAAGGAAGAAAAACAAGGAGTCCCTTGTAACCCTTGCAGTGACAAGGGCCTCGTTTAATGTATTCAGTTACTTATTAGTAGGCCAATATAAATCTAGCACAACAGTGTGCAAAATCAGCAGGGGGGCTGAATCCTGATGTTATTTTTCCCACTGCTGAATAAATGATCCCAACCACCAGCTTCAGAAGCTCACCCTCATTAGCATTTATGAAATGAGTGGAATAAGCACTAGGAGATTTATATTGTTCTGTATTCAATTTAATTAATAAGAGACGGTGCCGATTTCTCGAGGAAAGAGGCAGTGTCCATGGATTCCAGTGAACCTTTCACTGTTATTAGTGATAGACATCTATCACAGCATGGAGACCTTAAAAAGTGCCCTCATCATTTTGCAATCCTACTGACATCCATTAATTAGATGTTTTTGGAACCTGCATATTATAATCCGCCACCTTCATTAAGGTCACTAGAGTTTTCATTACAAGCCCCCTACTTACAAGGTTTTATTTTATAACTGCTGGAAAAAATAAGGATAGCTGAGGAGTACACAAACACCCAAATTAAAGACTTCAGTAGAATACAGGCCCTACAAAAAACTTACTACTCTTAAATCAAGCTTTATTTATGTCTTTGACATAGTATGTAAGTAGATACTAAAATGCACATATGTTTTTCTGCTGATTTTCTGTGAACACTAATGCATATTCCACACAGGGCTGAAAGTACAATACAAGCAACATCCACAGGAAGTCCCTGCCAAACGTGAGGAATAATGTTGTCTTCAGGACAGATCAAATAAAGAGTTAGTCACCAAGATTATTGCTATAAATGATACCCTGGGCAATAATACATGAATCTATTTTTCAGCTAGTGGGAGTTTCATCACTGATGGCACATAAATGAGGATGCCTGTGGTCTAATTCATGCAAGTTGATATTTTCCTCCACACTTCTTCTTCTTTATACACAGTCCTGCCACTTCAGCACCTGTGAGGTACCCTTCTTTATCTACTAAACTTCCACATATGGACTCTAATACACTATGTTTAGTATGACGGCTTAAGGAAAGGACAATGGTTTGACTCAGAAATCAAATATGTGTCTTCAAGCAATGGAAACCCTCCTTTCACAGTGAGTCAAACAGGCTTCTCTGAACAGTCAGTTTCTGCATGGTCTTGCCCTTTCTGTTGGACTACTGACAAATCTTCCAAATGGTTTTCACTTACTTCCTCTCAATTTTGCTGCACTAGTATCAGGCACAGCGGAGTGACCAAAGCTCATTTGGGCAGGGCTGGAATGTCTAGGCTGTGATTTACCTGGAACAGTCACACTTGAGAGCATGGGCTAGCTAATGATTGCCAGGAATGAACAAACACAGGAAGTCTCTGCTCCCCTTCCCTCATTCCCTGGTAATAGTGCAGGCTTCATTAGCAAATGCTTTTCAGTTCCAATAAGCACCAGGAAACTCCAGACTATGACCAGCCTGGAGGGAGGGAGGGGTTGTACCTGGCAGTAATGCTGTTGTCATCATCATCCTCAGACAGGCCAGAAGCTATCGCCTCTGTACACAGTAAGGAACATCTGACTGCACAGCAATCTGCACCAGCTCCAGTGCAACTTCTTGTGGACCAAAACCCTTTTAAATACAAGTATCACTGGCAGAGTACAGATAGTTATCTGGAAAAATCTAGACTACTGAATTTGCATCTCTGGCATTCTTATTATTACTTTTCCTAGCTTAATGCAATACAGAGAAAAGTGAAAAGAGAGCCCTTTCTACATCAATTAATTGAACTGGAGCTAGGCACACCATCCTGTCAGTTTTCCTCATAAGAAAAGGATTATGGAGAAACAGACAAATAAAAATATCCATTTCAGGTTTTCTCCCTGAATAACATCTTTGCTAGCTGAAGCATAGTCAGGAATCACAGAACAGACCCCACCAACTCCCCACCATGCCAATTTCCCACCATGTCCTGTAAAAGCCACACTGTGATACAAACTGACTGCTCATCCCACATCCTCCCCTGCAGGGGACTCATTTTCTGCTCTTCCTCGTGAGACACCGGGGTCATTGACTCACCCATGGTGAGGGCGGGTGCACGGGGAGCATGAGAGAGATGTGCTCCCACTCACCTCCTGTTTTCACCTATCTCACAGATGTGAGGCAAGAGGAGCCAAACTCCAGCCAACCCACCCAGGGATGATGGCCACTGGTCACCCAGTGCTTTTCTGGACTGATCCACCATCCGACCCATGTGCCGGAGCACTGTTATTTCCTGGCTACCCTGTGTCACTTTTTCCACACAGAGTTAGGTCCAAATAGCCCATCAGGCCATGCGGGGAGGTGACTGACACTGATGAAAACCACTTTGCCAAAAGCAGCATGTGCTTTTTTCTTCCCAAATAGTTTGT
This sequence comes from Pterocles gutturalis, assembly GCF_000699245.1. Lineage (NCBI taxonomy): Eukaryota > Metazoa > Chordata > Aves > Pterocliformes > Pteroclidae > Pterocles > Pterocles gutturalis. The sequence goes on from NW_010146797.1 coordinate 14,024, forward strand.
CATGTCTTTCAACACTTTTTCAGTCACTCTGCTATATCTTAGCAGGCCATAATGTGTTTGACATTAATTTCTCTTTTAGTATGTAAAAATATTCATACTGTTTAAAAACAAAGGTAAACCTACAGCAACTCAACCTCTCATTTCTTGCTGTTTTAATTCAGTAATCTCACTGGATTGAAGGATAAAGCCTGACTAAAAGATCATTTTCCATCAGCTGCTCATTTGTCAAGGTTTAACCAATCCCATTTTTCCTGCATTGCTTTACTATATCTCAGTAATCTTTTGCTTCACATAGACACTACCTGCTTTCCTCTCTCTTTGGTCCTCTTTCTTTCTTTCTCCTTCCCCCCCATCACTTCTTTCTGGTTTCCCTCATTCTACCCACTGCACACTCTACTTCACAAACTTTGTCAGCTGGAGCCTTCTCCTCTACTGTTCCATTTTGTCCTGGCTGCTCTTTCCCCTTCTGTTCTTCTCCTTCCTCTTTCTTTCAGTCTGTCAGTTGCAGACCCTTTTTTCTTCCCACTGGCATCAGTTTGAGGGTTTAAAAAAAACCAAAAAAAAGTCAGCTGGATGAGATTTAATGTTATGAATTAAAGTGTGTGTGTTGGGGAGGAGGATGGAACAAAGACTCTTTCTTTCAGATACTGAAACCATTAAAGGTTTCTCTTTGGTAATATGGTATTGACTGGCAATTCCACTTACTGAGCATTCCTAAGGGCTCAGTTCAGCCGAAGGGACACTGAAAGCAATGATTTTCACTTATTAAAATAACTACTTCTTATTATTTTAAATCGGATTTGCTCTCAGTTTGATGTTGCAATTGTATTTAAAATATTTTAATTATAATATTGACTTATTTCAGTACTGTCTTTTCGACTATGACAATTTTACACTTACTTCCCCCAACTAGATCTGAAATGTTCAGTGCTTTTTTGGAAGCCACTGCAGCGGTTCACTTTGGACCACATTTAACCACTGAAAGAACACTGACAAAGACAAAATAAATCTCTTTTCTCTCTGCTTTCTTCAAGCTCTTGATCAAGCCCCTGATTTTAGGGAACCTTTATGAGAACAGAGGATCTACCCCAAGAAAGCTATGAATTTGACATAACTTTCCAATCAAAATATATTTTGCATGTTTTCAGAGTGTCCCTCTAGACCTCTTCACTTGCTGTCTAAGCAACCCAGTAGTTAATGTCAAACCTTAATCACATAAAGAGAAACAGCAGCTGAGAGACATTGTATTCTGTTCAGTTGCTCACTGTGCTCAAAAATGATGCAACATCTAAGCACAATGCTGGAAAAGATAGTGGGGTGGGGTGGGTGGGGAGATTTCTGAAATAGTGAACTGAAAATGTAGAGCTCTATACTTCAAATTAAACGACGACAAAGCAACTGAGGAGCATACCGTCTTCTCCCATGTTAAAACTGATGCAAAAGAAACCTTGAAAACTCTCTTCAGATGCTCTCTCTACATTTTCTGACTCTAGAGACTCTAACTAGAAGAGACTAATGTGGGATCATCAACATCCAATGTGTGAAGAAAGTAAGCTTCCCTTTATGGAAAATCCGATAGAGTTCAATAGCAAATAATTTTTCTAGTGATTAAACTGCCTATGGAATACAACAGATCAGTTATATTCCTGTTGTGGAGCTCTACAGGCTAATCAAAAATTACCATACAGGCTAGTCAAAAATTTCACTTCCCAGTGAAATTCTACAGAACAGATCAGCAGGTGAAATCCATATGGATGCGCTAACATTAATAAGCTTATGTTAATTTACACCAGAGGAGGATCTGGTCCATGTGTTAAGGTAATTTGATAAGGAATCTCTGCAAATGTCTGTTGCTTTTAACAACCGTTAAATTCTGCATCACTTTCCATACGGATCTTCCATGCTGTGTAGATTTGGTTTCTTATTTTAACAGGGAACCACTCCCTTCACCATATGGTCCAGCCACTGTCCACAGAATTCTCTGCTTACTTCACCATCATGTAACACTCTCCTCTTCGGGGAACTACATGACACTGTGACATGTGAATGCTGCTCACAGTGCAACATGAATTTCTGCTGATTTTTCTGGCACAGTACAGCAGGGGCTGACCAGGGCAGCCTCCTGCATAAAACATCTGCTCTGCAGCCTTGTTTACCTTCCAAAATCCTCCATAGTTGTAAAGACCAACCTGCACAGGACTGGCATAGAGAGATACTCCCTTTGGGTTCCCAGGCAGAGGCAAATCCTTCAGTGAAGTCCCTGGTATTTCCACTGCAGATTTCAACCTACTTTCCTGAATTTTTAATATTTTGGGTGCCCCTGCTGAGCACACCCCAGGACAGCCTGCAGTCATCTGGGTATCCATTTGGAAGGTGTCTGAATGAAGTGATTAAGAAAAGCAAATCCACATACTCCATCCAGCAACCTAAAAATGCAGCATTTCTAGTAATGTCCTCGGTTACAGAAGGAATTTTGCAGGGATGTGCCAACCATTAAAAATCACATCCATGAAGGAAACTCATGGCCTACCTGTTCTTAATCTCATCCCATTTTACATGTTTATAGTGGCCTGTAAAATGTCTGGCACTCATAATTTTAAACTATTAGTCTGACTCTGCAGGAGTTAATTGGGCAAAAGATCCCTTCCCATTTTACATTAAGAGACTGAGAATTGGGTCTGTGCTAGGTTTTACGAGTCTTCCTTCCCTTAGCTGCATTGTGCCCAAGAACTGCTAAATACTGATTAAAAACTAGCTCACTTTCAACCACATTTTCAGAGTACAGCTAAGTGTGGTGAATTCCTCTGAACTGTTTAAAAGAAAGATCTTATTTTTCTCTGTGTAGGTGTAATTACTTTGTCAGGCATTCAGTAATGGTGTCTTGACAAAAATCATATTTACAGTTTGATAAGCTTTTACTATCGCTGTAAGATTAAATGAGTCAACACTTGATGGGTATAAACTCTTTAGGAAAGACACTCAGGGAGGAAGGGAGGGGGTGTTGCCCTCTATGTCAGAGACCAGCTGGAGTGCATGGAGCTCCAGATGGAGATGGATGAGGAGCTGCCAGAGAGTTTATGGCTCACGGTTAAAGGGAAGGCAGGGGAAGATGCTGTAGTGGGGGTCTGCTACAGACCACCCAATCAGGAAGACCGAGTGGATGAGGCCCTCTATAAATAGATAGAAACAGGTTCGTGTTCACAAGCTATGGTCCTCATGGGGGACTTCAACCACCCCGATACCTGCTGGCAGGACAGCACAGCAAGGCACCAGCAATCAAAGAGGTTCCTGGAATGCATTAATGACAAATTCCTCTTCCAAGCGATACAGAAACCGATGAGAAAAGGTGTTATGGTGGACCTTGTCCTTGCCAACACTGAGGGGCTAGTGAGTAATGTGAAGCTCAAAGGCAGCCTTGGCTGTAGTGACCACGAAATGGTTGAGTTCAAGACCCTTAGGCAGTCAAAGAGGGTGCACAGTAAGGTCACTACTCTGGACTTCAAGAGAGTGGACTTTGACCTCTTCAGCGACCTGCTTGGCAGAGTGTTGTGGGACAAAGCCGTGGAGGGAAGAGGGGCCCAAGAAAGCAGGTCAGTATTCAAGGGCCATCTCCTGCAAGCACAGGAGCAGTGAATCCCCAGAAAGAGGAAGGTAGGCAAGAATGCCAGGAGGCCTCAGTGGATGAACAGGAAGCTCCTGGACTTACTATGGCAGAAAAATAAAATATATAGGGAGTGGAAGCAAGAACAGGTTAGTTGGGAGGTCCACAAAGAGGCTGTCTGAGCAGCCAGGGATCAGATTAGGAAAGCTAAAGCCCAGATAGAATTAAACCTAGACAGGGACATAAAGGGGAACAAGAATACCTACTACAAGTACATCAGCAAATAAAGGAAGATGAAGGAAGATGTGGGCCCTCTCCAGAAGGAAACTGGACACCTGGCCACAAGCGATACAGAGAAGGCTGAGGTGCTCAATAACTTCTTTGCCTTGGTCTTCACTTGCAAGGGCTCTGGGCGCACCACTCAAGTTCCAGAAAGGGAAGGTAAGAACTAGAAGGAAGATCCGCCCACCATAAGTGAAAATCAGGTGTGACACCGTCTGAAGAACCTGAAGGCGCACAAGTCCATGGGACTTGATGAGATGCATCCATGGGTCCTCAGGGAACTGGCAGATGAAGATGCCAAGCTGTTAACCATCCTATTAGAAAGGTCATGGCAGTCTGGTGAAGTTCCCACTGAGTGGAAAAGGGGAAACACAACCCCCATTTTCAAGAAGGGTAAAAAAGAAGACCCAGGAAACTACAGGCCAGTCAGTCTCACCTCTGTGCCTGGCAAGATCATGGAGCAGACTCTCCCGAAGGCTCTACTAAGGCACATGAGAAATGAAGGGGAGGTGACTGGTAACCAGCACGGCTTCACCAAGGGCAAATTGTGCCTGACAAACCTGGTGGCCTTTTATGATGGAGTTATGGCATCAGTGGACAAAGGAAGAGCAACTGACATAATCTACCTGGACTCCTGCAAAGCATTTGACACTATCCCGCACAACGTCCTGGTGGCCAAACTGGAAAAATACGGATTTGATGGATGGACCACCCACTGGATGGTTGCACTCAAGAGAGTTCTGGTCAAGGGCTCAAAGACCAAATGAAGACCAGTGACAAGTGGTGTTCCTCAGGGACTGGTACTAGGACTGGTCCTATTTAACATCTTTGTCGGTAACATGGACAGTGGGATTGAAAGCACCCTCAGCAAGTTTGCCAATGTCACCAAACCGTGTGGTGTAGTTGACGTGCTAGAGGGAAGGGATGCCCTCCAGAGGGACTTGGGCAGGCTTGAGAGGTAGGCCCACAGCAACCTCATGAAGTTCAACAAAGCCAAATGCAAAGTCCTGCACACGGGTTGAGGCAATCCCAAGCACAAATACAGGCTGGGCAGAGTGCACTGCTCTCAGGCTTGAGTGCAGCTCTGAAAAGGACTTGGGGGTGTTGGTAAATGAAAAACTGAACACGAGCCGGCAGTGTGCACTCATGGCCCAGAAAGCCAACCGGATCCTGGGCTGCATCATGAGAAGCGTGGCCAGCAGGTCAAGGGAGGTGATTCTCCCCCTCTACTCTGCTCTTGTGAGACCCCACCTGCAGTACTGCAGCCAGCTCTGGGCTCCCCAATGCAAGAAGGATGTCAAACTGCTAGAGCGGGTCCAGAGGAGGACCATGAAGATGGTCAGAGGGCTGGAACACATGCCCTGTGAGGAGAGGCTGAGAGTTGGGGTTGTTCAGCCTGGAGAAGAGAAGGCTCCGGGGTGATCTTATAGAGGCCTGGAGAGGGCCTACAGGAAAGCTGGGGAGAGACTTTTTACAAGGGCATGTAGTGACAGGACGAGGGGTAATGGATTTAAACTGGAAGAGGGCAGATTTAGACTAGATATTAGAAAGAAATTTTTTACTGTGAGGGCGGTGAGACACTGGAATAAGTTGCCCAGGGAAGTTGTGGGTGCCCCATCCCTGGAGGTGTTCAAGGCCAGGCTGGATGAGGCTTTGAGCAACCTGGGCTAGTGGAAGGTGTCCCGGCCTATAGCCAGGGGGGTTGGAACTAGATGATCTCTAAGGTCCCTTCCAACCCAAACCATTCTATGATTCTACGATTCTGTGAACATGTCCTTATATTAAGACATCCCTGCACTCAACATTTTGGTTTTATTTGTGGTGAGATATATCCCCACAGGTAAAGACATCTCCTCTGATGCCAGAACGGGAGAGGGGGGAAAAGGAGTTACAACCCCTCCTAAGATTACAGGCTTTGGGTGCCTCCTGGACATCGAAACCATCTCATAGCATCCTTGGGCCAAAACCCCCTACTGTTTCTCAGACAGCTGTCAGAACCCTCAGCTCTGACACTCTTGTGTGTGGTTTCTTGTCAACATAAAACTCTGCTACGCTTTGAACTTTTGAAATAGGGGCAAGAGTGAACTGACCTGAGTCTAACAATAACAACTTATCCAGAAATTGGGGAACATTGCACAGGTTATTCTGACATGGAAAGATAATGAATGGGGATATGCTCAATGACAAGATGCCATTGCACCCCTGCAGAATCCCAGCTCCTCAGAACTGTATCTAATCGGATGCTGCCCCAACACTTACAAGGCTCTGATGAGTTGGTGGAGTAGAAAATTTATATGTATACAGTATGGGGCTCAGCACTTCAATTGGCATCAAACTTCACACAACCCAACTGAAAGAGTTAGCTGCTGTCAATGACACAGACCAAAGTGCTGTTTCCCCATACTGGCCAGGTGTCCCACGAACCTTAAGTCAATATATTTTGTATGTTATTAGGAAGGAGGTGTAGAGGTAACATTTCCATATGAACTGAAGCCAATTCTTTGCTAGAGACCTACTCTAAGGAAGGGTTGGAGTGAGTTGGAGACCTTCTCTATAGATAGTGTGAATTGTTTAGATATGGCTTTTAAAATGCACAGCTCTGTGGAGACCTCACCAAGAATTCCTGACTGAAAAATCCACTGCACTCTTCCTCTGCAGCTGCCAAAGAACAGCCAGTGAAAAAAATACATCTTTTCCCATCAATAAGGGTAATAACTCCCTTCCCCAAGACAGTCTGAGTAGCTCACAGTTGTTAACTAGTCTAGGCAAAACAAATAACACTGTATCTGTTGTCAGAAAAACTGACAGCATGGCGAATTGAGATTGATATTAAAGTTCCACGAAAATAGCCTAAAAAACTTGACGGAAGAGAAAAGATGAGTAGTTTACTGGATTGGGTACACAGACGGAAAGGGAACAGTGAGTTAGGTAAAAGAGGCTGTTTTTTTAACCCACAAAGACACATTTGATTTCACAGATCAATTCTAGTAAGTTAAGAGCAGAAGGAGCAGTAAGGGAAGGAAAGTTGACTTTTGGCAGAAGGCTACATGAAAAAGGGCTAGAATGTGTTGTCTAAGTGAAGAAATTAGGCAGAGAAGCCTTGGAAATAAAAGATGGGCAAAGAGAATGGATGAATGGAAAACACTTTTGTAAGAGAACCTGGATATAAAACTTCTAGCAACTGATGCCTTAGCTAGTACCAGCGTCTGGAAAACAGGATTTCTTTGTGCTTTCTGATTCTTCCATAATATAAAAATCTGGTCTGAATTTTTCAAAACCCTAAATATAAGAGGGGAAAATGTTCTCTGTCAGAGATCTTTCTGATTAATGATGAAATGCAAGTGTAAAATAAACCATTCAGTACTGTGGAAATATTTGTGAAGTATTTGAAGCACACAGTAAGGGCCGAATCTAGTAAGGGCCCCCTCCTTACAGTTCAAACCCGTGACAAAGTCAGTGGAAGTTTTGAACACCTCAAAACATATGCAGCGATCGAGCATAATGTAATGATTGAATGTCAGCCTTTGGTATTGTTGAACGGGTATTTCCTGCAAATTCTGTGTTCAGCCTCTGTTCTCATTCCCTGACAGAGGGAGAAGTAGCATGAGATGATCGGGGGCCTCTTTGTGAAAATGGGGTTAGGGGTCTTGGCAAATCAAGGTACATTCATTTGGTTTACCCCCCTGACACACATTTGGGTACTCAGAAATTATTTGTACCAGTTCAGTTTCTCTAATTGCTTTCAGATCTCTGGTAAATTTGTTTCACTGAAATGTATCTGTCCCCAGCAATTACTCTGTTTGGTGCAGAACTCACTTCTGTTTTAGATTTTCAGGGAAATAAAGAAAATATATATTAAGTCTCAGTTCCTTTGGTTAGAAAATTACCCTAAGTATACACTCAGTTTAAACTGTCTGAAAGGAACTAAGAAACTTTTCCTTGATGCAGATGAATGTTTTGCCTTGTCATCTAACAACTAGAAATTGAATGAATGTGTGTAATTTTAGATCCCAAATCAAATACTGAACCAAAACCAATTTCTCAGTCCTTTCATTATCTGAAAATAAAAAGCAGAAAAACAGCTGTCATAAACAAGTAATTATTTTAATTTTAATGCCACACTTTGTGGCCTGACAGCAAGCCCCCTAGTTGCAGTCTGTCCTTTCACTTATCTGGTTTGAAAAAAAAGAAGTATAAATCATGTTAAAGCAATTGCACACGTAAGTGAATCCTCTGGGAACTAGATACCTTCCCGCTGAAATAACTAGAGGCTCTCCTCGCTGCGTTACTCCGGCGAGATCTGGAGGGTGGAAATTACTGCCAAAACTCGAGGGGATTGCACGCCGCCTCCAAAGAAACCTGCGTGCCAGATTTCCAGCTCACCGACTTTGGGTTATTTTGTCGGGTTTATACCGTAGTCTGCTCCCGCAGCTTGTCCGTCCGACCCTCGACGCTCTGAGAGGTCAGCGGAGTACTGGGGGCGCCCCACGGGCGCAATGGTGCGGACCCAGGGTCGGCCAGGTCGA
>NW_010146798.1:0-2042 GCF_000699245.1 Pterocles gutturalis
GAAGCAAGTGAGGAGGGGAAAAAAAAAAATAATCTTGCTGTATTTGGCCGTGCTGGACTGCCTTTCCGCAGCTCTCGTGGTTTTTTTGCCTTTGCTTTCCAGCCCCCTCCCGGGGAGTGGTGGTGTGGGGGCCACTGGCAGGTCCCTCCCCCCTCCTTTGCACCTGGTGACTGTGCGGCCGCCACGGTGCTCGGTCCGCGGTTGTTAGGAGGGAACGAGGTTCTTTAATGCACTGGCTTCTGGGACTGGAGTTGTCACTGGGTAGGTGAGGAAATGTTACCTTCTCCAGCAGCTGGTTCTGGGTCTAGGTGTGCGAAGGGAGAAAATCAGGTGTTTTCTCTCTCCCTCAGTCTTTTGCTTAGCTATCTTCTCCTTCGCTGTGCTCTCAGGACAGATGTTGTGGTATGTGTATCCTGGGGTTTTTGTTTTGATTTTTAACTGCCTTGTGTGCAACTTTCGGTCCTGTGGATGGCTTGGTACAGGTATTGTTAGAACGAAAAGATCTGCTTCAAGATAATGTATCTCTTTGGTCTCAGTGGTGTTAGGTAAATATCTGTAATCACAACTGAGTTGTGGCATCCTGTGCAGTAGAAGTGATTTAAGTGAAAGCGAGAGAAGTCCTGTAGGCATAAAGGATGTGAGGGATGTGCATTTTTATCTTTTCAGGGGATGACCTGAGCTGTATTGTTCTGGGAATGGCAACTGGCACATGCTTTGTTGACAGTGGTGTATGCGCGGTGAATCAAGAGAATGATGGTGGGGTATGTGTGTGCGTGCTGGATAAAGGAGATGTGTGAGCACTGATTTGTGAGGGATGGTCTGCTGCACCTTGATTTGCCACCGTGCTGGCGGACTGCAGCTCGATTGTTCACGTGTGGAAGTTGGGCACTCCTTCTCTCCAGGTAGCAGCTGTGTATTAACAGAATGGATTTTATAGATGCAGGACTGCGGACACTGGTGTGGTGAAAAGGCTGTGGAGTAGGAAAATGTCCAGCATTTTATGGTAACAGATAATTTACATCCTTTATGTGAGTCTAGTGTTCTCATTGGCACCTACTTGAAACCCCTTTTATCTGTCTTACTACCTGAGTGTAAGATGCATTTTTTTCTGCTTTATAGAGATTAATCAAGCTCTTGCAATATGGTGGTTGTGCTGGGTGGATGAAGAGTCCTATCCCTGCCTCGGGCAACCAACACTTAAATTTAGATGTTGATAATAAAGTTGGGATAGAGAGTAAACTGACAGTGTAAATATGTAGTTGAGGCATAGAAATTTTGAAAGCTTTTTTAGAGAGCATTTGTTCGAAAGAGAAGTGCAAAATCATGAAGGCTTTTCATTTTTCTAACTAAGCAATTGTATGTGATAGGATGTCAAAGACTTAAGATTTTATTTATAATTTTATCTGGTGACTAGTATTTATAGCTCCTTCAGCATTTATTTGCAGTAATTGAGATCCGTTGTATTTGGGAAGATCAGTGTTTTGTGGCTTAGCATTTGTAATATTTGTAAAAAAACCTTTAAAATGTTTACATGATCTAAAGTGACTTTGGCTTTATAGACTATTGTTCATTTGTTTTAAAGGACTTAATTGATTCTATTATTATTTCTTCTCATCTAATACTGATCTAGGAACTTTGATGTTTTCTGGAGCGTAAATTCTTCAGCAGTCTGTCTGAATGGTCAGGTGTATATAGGAGCTAAATTACAAAAGCAGTTTGTCAGGTTCTGTTGCAAGTGCAAGGTATTGGGATGTTCTGGTTTTATTCTCACTGCCAGAATCACAGAATGTGGAAATTTCAGAGTGAGAGGTGCAATTCCATCTCATGATGGAAAGTCTTTACCTGTACAAGACATAGCTTATAGATGAAACATACTTTGTCTGGTGTCATACCACCTAAAGCAGGAGATGTCCATGTAAGAATGATCTGGGAAGAGTCCTTTTGAGTTCCCACAACGGCATTAAACAGATATTTTCAGTAAACAAGATCCCATCTTCCAGTCTTGCTGCTGCGTGCGGTATCAGTGCCTAATGGAAGGGCGG
>NW_010146798.1:2073-18649 GCF_000699245.1 Pterocles gutturalis
CATAGTTGAGATAGGCACAGGTATGTTTAAGGTGATTACAAAACTACATGTCATCAGTGACCTATTTCTCTGTGGCACACTTATATTATGCTTTATCAAAGAATAAATGTTCTTTCTAACCCCACAAAAAAGAGAGAGAAGATTGGAAGGAAGTACCAACCACTTGAGAAGATTGATATGTTCACTAACAACATGATTCTGTGGCTTATTATTGTATTAAAATATTCTATAGCCATTCCCTTACTTGGTTAAATTCTGATAGCATAGAGCAGCTGATCTCTTAATGTATTCCGCTGTGAAACAGCACACTTGCTCTCTACAAGATCCAGATCTTGGCTTCTAAATGGAAAATGATGTAAATTTTAAAGAACATAATTTTGTTTTTTAAAACATTATTAGTTTACATTTTGCTAAATATGTGCTGCTTGTCTTTTGAGACTCTTATGATACCAAAGTTTGGTTTTCTTCCCCACAATAGTTAGAAAAAATGTGGATTTTTATGTAGAGGTCATTTTATTATCATGAAGTTATGCACTTTAAATATTAATGCAGTCAGTGAGCAGATACTGCCTGCAGTTGACATCACCCTATAACATCTTGAGCTTCCTCAGGCATGGTTGAATTATTTCAGTGTTTTCCAATAGGAATGTTTAAGAACATTTTAAGAAAAATATGATTTGTCCTTGAAGTTGCAAACTGTTTAAACACCTTTATAAGTGAGTAAAATTATATACCGTCTTGGGTCTTTGCAGGGTCTTAATTTTCAGTATTTTAGAAGATGGGTGGGGTTTGCTTATAGCTCTTAAGTAAAATTCATGTAGCTCTCATCACTATGAAAGCATAACAGACTTTCCTAGTTCAGTCAAAACATTCAGTCCAAATTACCTTTGCAAATGCTTAATTTTTCCAAGTGATCCTAAATTGAGGATTTTTAGGTTGCTCCTCCCTCCTGCAGAACAATTGCGTAGGGAGTGAAACTCTGGCAGTAGCTCTGGTGCCAGCAGCTTAAACTCATTAACACAAGCAGCTTGCATTAGTTTCCTTGACACTTTCAGACACCCTTCCCTGAGGAGGTTTCAGACTGGTAGTTTTCACTCAAGAGAAACATTTAGCTATGCTAAGCAACTACCAGCGCTGCATTGCTCTCTTTGTGTATTTTTAAGTTTTGAAACTTGATTCTTTCAGTAGAAAAGTGATTTTAGGAATGTAATATGAAAGGCAAGTGGGCCTGCTCGAAGACAGATTGCTGGAATTAGGATCCGTGTTCACATTTGAGACAAAACCTGTTAAGCCAACTTCATTCTGTCCCAGGTACTGAATACAAGTGAACAGAAAGTTTTTTTAGCTGGAATTGTGGAGGAATATTTGTGGTACCACTGTGAAGATGGATGGCCTGGTAGGATAAGGTAGTAGGGCTTTTCTCTCTTTTTTGTTTGTTTTGGTTTTTTTTTGTTTTTTTTTTTTTTCCACAAGCAGAAATGTTTATAGTTGAAAATTTACAGACAAGCATCCATTGATCCACATACCTTCTTTTATGAGAATGTTGTACACAAAAAGTTGCAAATATTTGAGTTGGAGCAGAGCTGGATCTTGCAGGTGCAGAAAGCTTGCTAGAACTTTGCTTTTCCTATGGCTGACTAGTCTCTTGGAAGACAGTAGAAATCTGTTCTGAACTCCACAGTTGCTTGCAGGTCATGCTTGTTTAAGCCTTTTCAGTGCTTATGTGATGAAAGGGGAATGTGTCTTCATAGTGCTGTCTGAAGACAAATCACATACGGTGACAACTGTGAATTTTAATGGTAGAAGGTGGATTATTTCTAAGGAAAAGCCTGGTTGCTGTGGTGTCCAGTATTCTGACACATAGTGAGTACTGTCAGCTAGCTGTGTCACTGTAGTATTTTTGGACATTTGCTGAACAGGACTATTTATGTTTTCTGATTGATGTAGGTATTTTTTACTACATATGTTTTAAAGAAGAAACTCTCCTTCTTGCTCATGCTTCTGTTGGTTTTCTGGTTCTGTCCCTTCTAACGGATGATACTGTTTCATACAGCGATGGAAGCTCTGTCTTTAATTCCTATAACTTTCCCTGGTTTTCTTTACTTTTTCAAGCTGGTAAATTTGGGGTGTTTCTCACATGAATGATGGATCAGGTGCATTGCCATTCCTCGGTATATTTTGTATGCTTTTTCACTGTAGTAAATTCTCTGAGTTCCCTGTTAGGTGACACGCACTGGGCTTCGATTTCCCATGTTTTAACTGCACGTCACTGTATGAAGGATGTATCTCGGGATAGGTGTTTAATGCACTGTGACACCAGTAGGCTTGGCATTATGAAAATACAAGTCGTGGTATATTGATGTGACTGCAGAAGTCTTTAGCAGGGACAGAAACAAATCGTAATAAATCTTCATCGCCCGTGTCGCGTAAGAGTAAAAAATGGCTGCTGAGAATCTCTGGTTTGCTTTATTGTAATGTGCATGTCTTGAATCATTCATTTCACACTTACTAGCTGCAGGACAAAATCTATTAGTCAGAGTGAAATGCCATGCTGACTGCAGTTTAAAGGTCTGAGAAAAATTATGTCCTGAATGTAATTGCAACTTTTTGCCAGGCAGTTTTGTTTGAACACATACCTGGTTGCACTTTTCTTCTTACACTTGAACCTTTCTAAATTCATTCCAATACTTCTGTTTGCCTGATTGATGTCCCCTCACCTTGCTCTTTCTTTATTACACTGGTTTCTACTGCCTTTTTTAAACTTGTTTCCTAAACCAGTCCGTTTGTTTTTCCCTCTTTTAGATTTTCATAGCTCTAACCTGCAGATTTCTTGATGAAGGATCCCACCTTCATTTATCTTTGATGGATTACCTAGCCCACTTACGTCCTATAAAATCATTTACCATAATGTCTCCTGTGCACAACCAACTTCTAGTATCTCACACTCCACACACTTTAAATTCAGACAATAAGATGAAGTTAATTATCCCTGCTGCCAGTGGACACTCTCCCTTCTCACCCTTCCTTTGGACAAATAACCCAAATCTTACTGAGATTCCTACCAGGATACTTGCTGTCTTGTTTAGGAAGTTAAGGAACTGTTGTTCCTTTTTGACAAGAAGGAAAAGGGAAGTTTTGGGTCTTTTTTTCAAGGGTTCTCCCTCTCATCCTGAAATTTGCTGGCTGCTGTGAAGACGGCATCTCACTGACAAGTTTTGGCCCCTGAGTAGGTCCTGTGGTGGTTCCTGTGACAGTTCCTTCAGACCTTTCCCAAGATGTGGATTTGACTTGAAGCCTATAATTTAGCCTAATCCTACTGTTCTTAAAGGAAAAATCTGTGGGGTTAGATTATAATGTGTCAGTGAGGAGAGAGAACTCATATCTAAGAATATTTTCATAATCATTAGGAACTTATTTTAAATGAAAACGTGAGCTACATGAAGGCTGAAGTCATTTGAGAAAATTTCCTGTTTGCTACAGATTCTTGAAAATACATTATTTTTTCAACCTCAATTCTTAAGCACAATCCTCAGATGTTCTCTGCAAATTTGTTTTTGTGCTTCTGGTTCTCTTACCTTGGTATTTTGTGGAAGGCTAAAGCCAGATTGCACCTGTAGAAAAAAATCTTGTAATGGGTGGTAGTATTCATGAAGATGCACAGTGAAGTGGTTCAGAGAACTGCTCTGTCTGAATATTTGTCCCAAGGAAGGGTTGTGTTCCAGACAGACCGATTTCCCAAGGCATCTTGCCTTGCAACCATAAGAATGCGACATTGGCATATAAATAGGGAAAGTGTATTGCCTCCTTTGGCAGCCACGCAGACCTAGATCGGATTAAAATGAACAAGTAACTTTGGCCTTAGCTGATAATTGTCCTCACTTTATCCAGAAGGAAATTTAAATACAAAGTGGAGATAAGGTGTTCGTGGCTGCATAGTGAATTAGAGGAAAAACTGGGACTGAAATCCATGGTATCAGTGGGAGGTGTTGTTTATGCTTGAGAATTGGACCTGTAAAACATGGGAAGGGTGAGATGAGCCGCAGTACGGTGTCTGTTCTGATCACACGTACACTGGCTGAACAGCTTTATATCTCTGTGTCTAGCTCTGGAAACTCCAGGGGAACGCTGAACGTAGGTTCTACTTGTGAAGGTAGGCTATGTGCAAATAGGAGTTCTGTTGAAGTTTGTTCCTTAGTTAGCACTGAAGCTGATAAATGTGCATGTTTTGAAATTCACTTTGTTAAATTATGTAAATACTGTAAAACCAAGACAGTTTGTTTTTCCAAAAGTTTCCGTTGTGCATCTAAAACAAACTCCGTGTGTAATGTTTCAGAAGATTGAGTAGCTCAAAACAAGACAGTAATTGGTAGTGGAAGATAACCATACCGAATGGTTATTCGGGGTTTACAGGAGCGTTGTGACATTCTGCAAGGAGAAACACTTCCAGCAGTACCTTTTCGTATTGGCACATTTACACTTTGTCAACACTAGGTTACTTAAACTTCTCAAAGTTGTTCCAGGACAGCGGTTCTGCTGGTGATGGGTGCTTGGGTGAACACACATACCATCATTGTGTTACCCACAAGGTGAGCTGGGCTTGGTCCGGGTCGTGCTTGGGGATTCGGTAGTTAAAATGCTGCTAGAAGTTCTAAAACTGAAACTTTGCAAGCAAATGCTGGTGTGTTTTTGTGGGCAGTTTAAAAGGGAGAGACACTAAGAGAAGCCCAGGTAAGGAAAAGCTCCTCCGTGCGCTCATTCTCCATCAGCGCAGCATTTACCAGTGCAAGGAGTGGCGAGTCATGCTCCCAGCTAGTGCGGCCGCCACGGAGCAGGGGACAGCTGTGCAGCTGCTGCAAGCTTTTTTTGTTGCTATGGAGGTTTTTACAAACTTCTTGCTGGTTTCAAAGTAAAAATTATCTAGTGTGTAAAGAGCTCTAAATGAAGAATGGAGAGGCTTTTCAGCCTATCCGTAAGCACATTCCAATGATGTGAGAAGAACAAACTTTATTTTAGAGAGATCAAATTCACACTTCATGAAGCCAAAGAAGATTTTGCTATTTAAATCTTCTTTTTTTCTACTACATACCACTCTCAACAAAGTTTCAAAATATTTAGCAGGGTTTTTTTAAGATAAACTGTTAGGCTGGAAATGAATAAAAATGTTTTTTTAAAAACTACATTAAACTGCGACTGAGGGACTCTGTGTGTAACATTATGCTCTCAGATGAGATTATTTTAAACGTTCCGTTATTGCAGTGTAAAAGATAAATGACAGAGGAGCGCATTTCGTGCTGTGATGTCAACAAAAAGCTGTAAGCAAAGAAGTTTTCTTAAACTGAACCCTTTTGTAAAAACTACGGAACTTGATTGTTATCTCAATTCTGCATATTGCAAAGGTCTCCTTTAGGGCTTGCTAGGAGAGGAGGTAAGTCTGTTCTGGATATAAAATTGGATTTCTTGCCAAGTTGGTGCTGTCAGCTTAAACCAAGGAAAAACACCTTTCCTCCAGAACAAACGCCCAGGTGGAAGTCACACCTGTCAGCTTTGCTTTGTGGACAGACCATTTACATCTCTTTGAGCTCTCTCAACTGATCTCCATCTACAGATTCAAAGACACAGATACACATCTAGTGCCTCTTTCTCTGCTCCTCCCCTCTGGGAGGAAAAATGCTAACTTTGGGAAACAGAAGTATGGCTCTTGATGACAGATTTCCCTTTTGTTTTCGTATGGCTTTGTGTGTATCGTTAGTGCAATCATTTGCAATCTTAGAATAAGTGATGTTTAATAAGAAGTACCATCACTAGCATCTGTGAATATAAATGGACAGTTTAAAACCTCGGTGCAGTTTTTGCTAGTCTTCAAGATATGTGAGCAGATAATGATGAAAGCAACAGTTTTTAAAGCAAAGAAGAATCTTGCCACTGAACAAGAAGAAAACTAGGCGAAAACTAGGCAATAAAAAGCGATTTGGAACAAAGAGGAGGCTAATGGGTGAACAATTGCCCTTCAGTATCATAGCAGTGGGTAGTTTTGAACTTCTGGCACGTATTTTGATGACTATACACATTTGAAGGGACAGATAATCTGTTAATGTGGTCATATAAAGCTTTTTCCTTCATATATGTGTCTTCCAGTTATCAGTTACGGAAAAGTCATAAATGTGAAGGGTGTATGCATGTGAATGACTGCTGCTGAGTGGTAACTACCTGGTTTTGTTTTAATCTTGCTTTCAGGTTTTTGCATTGAAAGGTATAGATGAGACACAACGATAGATCTGAATACAAGGAAGTTCCTCATTCAGTCACAGGTGTTTAATTTTTATATATTTCAGGTAGTAGGAAGGGTTTTGACTTTTAATTTGAGTGTATATCGTCATGTACCAGAACTTCTTTGGAGATGGTTTTGCCTGGTAAAACAAAAATGTTGAGGTTTATGGCTGTCATATGCAAAACTAGTTTATAGCCAATAGAAAGTACTCAGTTTATTGCAAAAGTTGAGGTATTATAATGCTGCTGAATTCTGAAATGGCAACCTCTTAAACTGTTTTCTGTGGAGATAATGCTTGAAAAAATTCCAGATTCCCAGTTCTGGAAATCACTGGTTTGAAAGCCTTTGTCCCTCAAACCAGATTTCTAGCTACAGCCAAATAATTCATCTGAAGAAATGGAA
Source organism: Pterocles gutturalis (assembly GCF_000699245.1). Lineage (NCBI taxonomy): Eukaryota > Metazoa > Chordata > Aves > Pterocliformes > Pteroclidae > Pterocles > Pterocles gutturalis. The sequence continues at coordinate 8,744 of NW_010146798.1, forward strand.
AAAGCCTGAAGGTTTTTTATCGTAGTTTTTATGTCTTAGCTGCAGGATATTATATAAGGCATTTTTCTGGAATTGGAAATATGGTCTGCTTCGTTTTCCATTAGACTGTTAAATGCTTACAGGCAAATAGCCAGCTCCATACAGTGAAAATATGTTGCCTGCTGAGTTAGCAAGACACCTATCATAGAATTTTTTTTTTTACCATTTCTAAGATATAACTGGAAGATGGGACAGTCTGGATGCTGTACTGCATCCTCAGGCTTTCGTATGCCACCCTGTCAAACATACTTCTGCCCAGACCTTTACTTGGAGAGCTGGACAGTTATTTGTTCCCTCTCCAGTCTTTGTTTCCCTGCCAAGACTCCCTGCAGTACTTTCAGTTGCTGCCAGCGTTGTTGGGTTTTTATGATGTGCGTGTCAGTTTGCTTCGTTGTACCAAGACTAATCCATTTGAGACAGAGATGCCTAAATATGTGACATAGCTTTAATTTCACCAAAACACAAGCCACAGTGCCGCGCACCATTTTGTGGCTCATCTTTTATTCGCGTTGATGGGGAGATCTGTTACAAGTCAATTGTGAGCTCGCAGTGGAAAAAAAAGAGAGTTATGATTTTTTCTGTTTTTCACAGAACAGTCCCAAGAATGCTGTTTCCAAATATCCTCTTGCCATATCACACCATATTCCCAAAGTCTGCGTCAGCTGCACAAAACTGTCCTTCTGACACAGCAGATAGGATTGCTCTTTGTAGCTCTGCTAAGCGTGAACGTGTTCCAGATCCCATCTCTTAGGTGGGTGTTGCAAGCTGTCCCTTGCCGGCTAGCAGGTGACAGAATAGATCGTTAGTAACAGTCAGTCTTTTTCTTTTCCATTTACATGGGCAAAGGCAGGCTTGAGTACTTACCCATAGAAATGCAAAAACTGGGAGGATGTGCTGCCGCTGGCTCTGTCTTGAGATAAAACTTCCCACTTAAGAACAAATTTTCAGGGTTTTGCATATAAAGCAGCTGAGATGCACAAGAAAGGAATGATTGTACGATGATATAAATAATTCCCTCTTGTGCTGTAGTCCTGATTGCTATCCGCTGACATGATGTAACTTGCACCAGATGTGTTTTCCCACTGACTGGGAATTGCCGTGCCCGTGCGCTATTCTGTTTCCTGCACCTGTTCTTCAAACTGTGCAAGTATATTGAAACTTTTTGTTTCATGCGCTCTGAAATATTGCTGATGTGTTGAACTGCAGGTGACTGGCCCATTTTAGTCAACACTTTGTATTTGCACGTTGCAGTCTCTAGGCATTTCTTGCTGATCTGTTGCTCAGAATTTGCACTAGCTAAGGATTTCGTAGAGCAGATCTGTAGTGAGAAAGCATTAATGTTTTGTTATTTTTAGGAAATATACTGCATAACTTTGTTCCAGGCAGTGTACTTAAAGCTAAGCTGTGTCTGTTCAATGAAAATTATATTTTTCTGATGCATTTTCTTGTACTCCTGTCCTGCCTGCTGACTTGAAATTGATTACACTGATTAATATCAACAGCAGCTAAGTGAAAAATCCCACTCTTCTTTACCTCCGCATTTATACTTGCCAGAATGATGCATTTGCTTATCAGCCTTTTAAAATAAATACATGTGCCATTTTCTCGTAGTTCTAATACTTCTGTATCCAAATGATGTGACTAGTGTGAAATCATTTAACTTAGAATGATGCTGCTCTTTGGAAAGGGTTGAGCTACACTTGCATTCTGAATTCATACAGGCTTTAGCGGTACTAGAAGTTTCCACCTGATGAGTAGAAAGGAAGCAGGGAAGCTGGCGGCCCCGGTTTTGGTTAGAAATCTGAGTGGTGGCCAGACTGTAAGGTGTCCCAGGTTTGGCATCATGTGTTTAATCAATCCCTCCCAGCCCACAACCTCTTCCTCCTGAGTGTAGTCCTGCCTTACTCCTGAGTGTAGTTTCCTCAACAACTACATAACTAGTTTGAAAGCAGCACCTTGTCTTAAATAATGTAAATTATTTGTTTATGTGTGTGGTTGTTTCATGGCTTGTAAACAGAGCGCAAATCTGGCTGCCCCAGGACTTAACGGAGCTGCTGGATTGTCGCTTCCTTAACAACTTCAGATTGTTGATGCACATGCAAAATGGCATGGGCTTTCATTATAACACAGTTCATTTTTTTCTTTTAATTTCTCGAACTGTAGTTTGAGAGAAGTCTTGTTTCATGGAAAAGAACATTTCAAGATATTCAAACTTTCTCATTGAACTCAGTTTTATATATGGTGCCTAAATGGCAGAGTGGAAAACCTGTTCATGTGGGTGCCTCTTCATTGTAGCCATTCAAAAGCTGCTGTTAAACTGGGATCTATCTGCTCTTTAACTGAAGAGGGGAAGAAAAAGAAGTTTTGGGGGTTGTCTGGTGTGAATGTATAGGTCTTGCATTGTTCAGGATGGCTTGTGATGCTGGTGTAAGGTGGGTGGTGTTTTGGTGCTGCAGTGTTCGCGGTGGCTTGGATTCCCCCACGTGTTAGGCACTGTGTACTTCTGGAGGAACAGTTTTTGTCTGGGTGTCTGAGCTATATTAGGGTTGCACAGACGACTTACTCTACCAAGGTGGAAGTGAAATCTAGCACAATTGGCTTGTAAACAGAAATAAAAAAATTATCTTCTGTGCCTGTCTGGAAAGGCTGTATTGTAACAGAAAAGAAATAATGGATGCTAACAAATTAATGCATTTTTAATGCTGGACATTGACTATTGCAATCTTTTTTCGTAGTGTTCACTTTTCATGCAAGAAGTAGGTGAGCTGCAGGAAAGCCCCAAGTTCTTGCCCTTCCTCCTCTGTTTCCTTATGGTGTGTGTAAAAACTTCTGTGGCAAATGCCACTGATTTGGGAATTGAGGCGTGGCTATTTTTTTAAAAGGAATTTTTCTGGTCCTTATGGCTATCTGGGAAGAGTGGAGGGAACTTCCAGATGTTAACTAAGTAATAAATCGATACAGTGCCGTCTTTGTGTCTGTAGACAAATCACCCTTGTGCTTGCAGTCCTTCTAGACTTGCCAACCTACAGCCGAGTGAATTAGACCAGCATCTGTCAATTTTCAGAGCTAATATTGATAACTTTTCATATGAGCAACAATTAAACTGCTTAAAAATGGAGAAAAAAAAAAAAATGAAGCCACTGTCACATTGACCAGGAGTGGCAGGGTCATGGCTGGCTGTGGATTGCCCCAAAGTGCCTCGTCTGTTCTTTTGTGGGAGCCACCAGAAACATCCAGGCAGAAAGAATGAGCAGCTCAGAGCACATCTGTGGGGCTGGCAGCCCGTGGGGATAGCAGGCAAACAGCTGTGGGCCACGCAGGGGTCAGGAGCTCCCGAAATGACTGTGCAGGCACTTCACTTACTACAAAAGCTGGAAAAAGCAGTGGGATTTTTTTTTTTACATCGGTGTCTGCTTCTGGTGGATGCCTGCCAGGAGTCAAATCGTACGTCCTTGGCACAGGTTAGATGAAAATCTGAGATGGCCAGACTGTCAAGCTGGTCCCTCTCTGAGGGTAAACTAAGGACATGTAATTTAAAGTCATTAACCTCTGAGTAGATTGCACTTGGCCTGTGCTGATTTCAAGGCAGGTAATTGTGCTAGCGCTCTCTGCTCAAAATTGTTCTATTTTTAGTACAGATAATGGGAAGAAATGCGGTTTTTCTTCAGAAGCAGCGAAAGCATTGTATGAAGTGTTGCTCCCACATACACATTTCTTCCACCTACACGTTTGTCTGCAAGTTGTTTGTACTTTTTTCTGGGTTTGAGCCTTTAATATTCGTAGGTTTGCAAACCTTTCTTGTAGGATGATCTTTGATAGCGAAGTTGCATGCATCTCACAGGTTCTTTCCATGCTCGTTATGCCTCAGTTTTATGTCTCAATAGGTTTCTTCAAAACTTGCTTTGAAACTGTATATCCTTTTTACATTTTAATCAGAACCTGTATTGCTCCGTTTCGCAGTATGGGTGAAATTCGCTCTGGGAGCCGAAGCTGTTTAGCAGCTTTGAAAAAAGTAGTTTCAGCTTTAAAACAAAAAAGGCGGTGGAGGACAAAAATAAAAATACCCAAATGCTGCTATCTTACATTTGGGACTAGAAACTTGAACAAAAAAAAAAAATCTTCTATTCAAATATTTTGGGCAGTATTTAAACTACTGTCTCGCAGAACGGTCGGTAGTCCAACAGCACATTGTTTGCGTTAAATGTATAGGGAGAGCTTTGCTTTAACCGGCTGGCTGACTGTTAAATAATGTTGTTCGAAAGTTGCGGGTCCCTTGAGGGTAGCAGGCGGTGTATTCAAAGTGAAAGTAGGTTACTGATTCTGCAGAGTGAAGTGGTTTTAAGACCAAATAGCTTTGATAACTCAGAATAAGCCCCTTTGTTGTTTTTATTTGAAGTGGTACGGTGTTCATACACAGTGGTTTATTATACAGAATATTCCTTAAATGAGCAGAGGTGAAACGATGGCACGATATGTAAAGAGAATATTTCAGCATTCAGTAGACAGTGGGGGTGGAGGTAAAGCTTCCTTTTCATGACTAGTTTTTTGCCTTTTTTTTTTTTTTTTTTTTTTTTTTGCTGTCTAGCAGCAGCAGCATTCTGGTAGCCTTCCTGATTTACTCGTGCATCTTGAGATGCTCAATATGCTGAGGAAATAATCAGGTATCATTTTCTACATGACATAGTGATTTTCTGAGCTTCTGAATAATTCATTAAATTTTTTTAAAGGAAAAGCTAAACAGCGGATTTTATCATGCCCACTGCTTTCTGAGGGCCTTGGTTATGGGGTTGTAATTATTTTGGCTTGTAATCACAACCAGTTTCTTCTATTATTTACTAGCTTTTCCATCTGAATATTACTTGTGATCACAAGCCAATGTTAACAGTCCATCTCCACGTATTTCCTGGCCCAGCTGGGTCTTGGTGCTCGTCTTCCTGCCTCACCTCTGGAGCTGGGAAGCGGGGACCTGAGCCCCTGCTGAGGACGGAGCGAGTATGCAGCTGCTGGAATAGACCCCACGGCTGCGGCGGTGTGACTGTCTGCAGGGTACTCTGTCAGGCATCTTCAGGGCACTTTCTGAGCACATTTGGAAATATTGGAGAATCTGTTAATTAACTTTAAGCTGGTAATCAGATGACTGGTGGTTGGTCCGTGGCTTTCCCCAGCGAGTCACTTCACAAAGATGGTAGGGCACGGTTCAGTCACCTTTATTATTCAAACCACCGAGGACATTGGTAGGTTCATCTCCTGATCAGTTAAATTCACTTCAAAGGGGGAAATTTCTGGTGGAAGAGTAAAAGAGAAACTACAGTTTATAAATTGTATCAAAACGTGTTCGGATGGAAGTTACTGCATTTGTAGTGTGGAGAGTATTTTAACTCATTAGGATGTGGAAGGAAATCTATCATAAGAATCTATGTCTGTAGTACCGATTTAACCCACCGCTAACCCACCACAGTTGGTTGCTTTTTACTGCTCCAAGAATACTACTGATAAAAATGACCATATGATTCTGTGAAATCCGAAGGTTTTCTGCCTGTCTCTGCTGGGCTTAGCCCAAGCTTATAGCCACAAGGAAATTTTCAGACTCCAGTAGTGGGGATCTGTTTTTCTTCATACTTAGCTGCTCAATCCGTCCATTTTCTGTGAGGGCCCTTCTCTGTCCTCTAGACACAGAACATCTCGGAGGCTCTGGCCTTAATCCTCCTCTTCTGCACCCTCTGTTTGCAGGTTTAGTTCCGAGTATGCTGTTTGGTCAGGAGTTCCAGTGTATTTCTGACTTGATCCGCGCAGCCAAAAATCTTGGCATGATGTTGCAGTACTGTGCTACCAAAATGTAATTGTCCTGGTGAAAAATAGATGTGAGAGCTTGATTACTTGTATTCATTAGAGATCACGTGGCATTTTTTGCAAGAGGAAATAACAGTGTCCTGGTCAAATTCCAACTTGGATAACTGCAAGTGAAATTTAGATGGGCAAATGTAATATTGTTTGGCTACTGCCTTGAGGAATAAATAGCTGGGGGAAGGGAGAATGAGACAAAAGAGTAAGTGCCTTAAATCAAGAGGCTGTATGAGGGATCTCTGAGGTGGAAACAAGCAGGGGACACGGTGTTCTTAATCTGATTTAGTGCTGCAAGTAGAAAATGTCTCCATTGAAATTCTTCATGCATATCTACATTAATGGAATGTTGTTGGGTATAATATGTCCTCTTTCTGGGAAAGGGTGGGCTCCCTTTGGGAGACACAGAAGGAGAAGAGGGATTTCTGTGGAGGTGTGCACCTTGTTTGATGGAGAGGCAGATGGGAGTAGAGCAGAGTCTTGGGGCCATCGGTGCTCCCGAGAGTCCAGCAGAAATGCAGATCGGCATCTTGACCCAGCATTGAGGCAGGTGGTGGTGATCTTTGGTGGGTGGAGAATATTCATTTTAAAATTAATAGCATGCCTTGATTTCCATGTCTCAGGAGTCTAGTACCAGTTCTGGTCCCACCAAAGGTTGCGTGTATTTGTACCTAACTGCTGGTTTGGCTTGAGACAGTGCTATAGGACAGTCCGCCCCCAGCAGATACGGCTCAAAGATAATATACCCTGTGCTTTACCCGGGTTGTACAAACTCGAAACAAAAGAATTTGATGGAGATTTTAGTGATTTTTTTTTTTTAATTGACTTTGTTTTCTCTGTTGTCTTTTATAGATAAAATGTTCAACGGTTCGTTGGCAACTTTCTTCAGAAGAATAATTACTACTGCTCTGCTCTTGCCATAATACCAGAATTCTGTGACCTACACATCAGTGCAAAACACTACCAGAGAATCCTATTTTGATCATTCTGTGTAGATGGAACAGGCATCGGTCTTGAGAGCCCATCCTGATGTAAAGCTGCTTACTTGGTTTTCCAGGATTAAAGGTGCTCAATGAATCAGGGCCCCCCAAATGAGTCAAACAGCCAATTCTTGCCAACAGTTGGTTGAAAACTGTGCCGCGCATGTAGCAGGGATGGCGCAAGAGGACAGTCGCCGTGGTCAAGTGCCACCCACGTTTTATCATGGTGCCAGCCAGGAACTTGATCTGTCCACCAAAGTATACAAGAGAGAGTCAGGAAGTCCTTACTCTGTGTTGGTGGACAGCAAAATGAGTAAACCACATCTCCATGAAAGAGAGGAGCAGCCATATTTCAGGGAGAACAGATCGGTAGGAGAGGTCCGGGCTGTGAAAGAAGATAGAGAAAACTCTGACGACTCTGAGGAGGAAGAAGAGGAGGAAGATGAAGTGACTTACAAAAGGGAGCAGATTATAGTAGAGGTAAACCTTAACAACCAAACATTAAATGTATCAAAAGGGGAGAAGGGTGTCCCCTCCCAGTCCAAAGAGACTGCTGTTCTTAAGACCAGCAGTGAGGAAGAGGAGGGTGACAGTGGGGACGAGGCCACTGAAGACAGTAGTGATTATGAGGAAAATGAGAGGCAGAAGAAAAAAGAGAAAAGAGTGGAAAAAGTTAGTGTTGCACAAAGGAGAACAAGGAGAGCTGCATCTGCTGCAGCAGCCACAACTTCCCCATCACCCAGAACTACAAGGGGTCGTAGAAAGAGTGGGGAGCCCCCCAAGCGTAAGAAGAAAGCTGCAAAGGAGCCCAAGGCACCTGTGCAGAAATCAAAGTGTGAAGAGAAGGAGACTTTAACCTGTGAGAAGTGCCCCAGGGTGTTTAACACACGCTGGTACCTGGAGAAGCACATGAACGTCACTCACAGGCGCATGCAGATCTGCGACAAATGTGGGAAGAAATTTGTTCTAGAAAGTGAGCTGTCCCTTCACCAGCAAACAGACTGTGAAAAAAATATCCAGGTAGGTTTGCTCACCTGCTTGCCAGATTTCCATACCTTCTGTCGTGCCCTGGATACAGCTAGCGGACACTTCAGAGGGGGAAATCTTTTGCACAGACCAGGTTCTGACCGAGACCTTGTCTCTACGTATCAACGCTTTGGTGTCTTCCAAAAGAAGTAAATTGCAGGGAACAGAGTGTACAACTGCCATCTGCTTTAGCAGAGTTACTTTAGTGTTTAACTATGAGTTTGGGAAAATGCAAAGCTACTTTAACCAATGTCAGACTCAAGAGTAACTGGCCTGACAACAAATACATTTGCAGTGAAGTACTTTGTCAGGATAAACCCTCCTTCTTCAGGTGCTGAGTACCTGCAGCTACCCCTAGCCTTGAAGTTCACAGTGTTTCAGTGTCCTGAAATCAGTCACAGAATACGTCCAGGTAAGGTTTTAAGGGAGAACGGAATGATGGCACTTTGCTGGTATTAGAATCAGAAATTTGTAAAATAGTGGAGAGGCAAGCAGGTGAGAAGGAAACTAGTGGAGTCAGGACTTGAACTTGTGTTCAAATGTAAAAATCCTAATGAGATAACATATACAAGTAGTTACAGTAATGTTCATGTGTGGGTATGGAAATGTACGAATTCAGCAAGTAAATCTGTTCATGAGCCTGCCCTTTTCCCAGTACAAAAAGCTCAGTAAATCTCACGGATAATATAAAGGTCTCTGGTCTTTCTCACCAGAAGATTTGCAGCTTTTAATTTTACACAACAATGGAAGCCTGTGTTGTAATAGAACCATTTTAAAGTTTAAGTTGTGGAAGGAGTTTCAGAGTTTCTGATTCATCTGTGGTTTGTACTTTGCTCGTAGGCATCTATGTTCTCATGTAACTGGGGGCACTGTTGTTTTATCTGGTGATTCAAACGTGCTTTTTTTTGCCTTGTTCAACTGGGCACAGCATTGCCACCTACTTCTGAAATAATCCCCCTGCCAGCATGAAGCAGCTTGAGTTCAATTTTTGTGCAGCTGAAATGTTCAGAGCTTGGAGGGCAACGAGTTTTTTGTCTATCCAGTGAGTTTTACCAGAAAGATTTAAGATTTGTTTGTTTGCTTAAATGCTAAACTGAATTGGTATTCAATTCCCACTGTGTGGGAGACAGTTGAAATATTTATTGCAATTTCTCTTTGCTGTAAGACTCAAATGCAGCTCTGTATAACGTTATGCTATTTTCCCTTATGTTTCAGCTCATAGGAGGAAGACTGAAGGAAGGAGTATAATATCAGATAATGAGTCATGAGCATAGTTAGGAAAGTGCATAAACATTTCAGTATGTCCTTACAGTTTTTGAAAGAGCTACTTCAAAAGTTTAGTGTAGCAGAGAACATTTAAATGTAAATTTAAGGAAAGCCCTACCATCCAGGTGGCTCATTCACAGCATAAAATCTTTTGACTTTAAACAGGAATTCATGAGTAGTTTGAATAGAGAAGTATCCTGTAATCCATGCACACACATGGTTCTGAGGGGTTATGTTCCTGTGTCCAAAAGTGACAGGAAAAGAAGAAATTGTAGAAATTGTGGTTTATATCCAGTACCAGAAGAATAAGGTCCAGAAACTTTCCCAAATATTCCAAGTGCCAGAAGCATTGCTGGTTACCTTCCAAGTTCTCAGTATAAGCATATATTCAACAATTTTTGTCTATCCTGACATTTGGAATGTGTTTCACAGCTGCCTCCTAATGTGTTTTTATTACACTTGGCAAAAGGAGTAAGGCGATACGAAAGTTTTACATTAATATAAGGTTTAATAAGTCAAGGGGGATATGGAGCTTTGTCTAGGAAAAAAAAAATGGTTTAATTATGTAAGTGGTAATCGAACTGATAACCGTGGCTGGCTCCCCTCTATATTTTTCACCTAAGTGATGGAATAGATCTGTTTTTCCAGATAATTTCTGGTTTTCATCCTTTCAATATTAGCATCTTCACAGAATTTCTGTTGCCATCTCAGACTCTCTGTGCTGTAGGTCTCCATATGAGTGATCTAAATTACT
>NW_010146798.1:18660-21365 GCF_000699245.1 Pterocles gutturalis
TGCTGATTGTCATTTCAATTGCAGACTGACCACTTCAAGGGCTCACTTAACCTTAAATCAAAGGATTTTTGATAATTTCTTAGCATTGCTTTAATCTCTAGAGTTTTTTTCCCCCCAAGGACTACAGTTTGTTCCTGACAGGCCTCCAAGTAGGTGCTTTTAGAGGCAGAGGCTCTCCTTGGAGTCAGCGTGGCGAGCTGTGTACCAGAGTTTCCAAGCCTGCAAAGATTCAAGCACTGTGGAAGCAGCATAACTTCATAGAATCATAACTTGCCTGTACAGAGAAGAAACAACTCAAGTTGACAGAAGGCGTAGTATGTGCTAGTTCTTACTTTGAGGGAAGGAGGGTCATTGATAGGCAGAAAAACGGAGATGTACCAAAAACCCCAAACACCCCAACAGCTAACAAAAAAATAACAAGCCGCAATTCCTTCCTCTTCACTTCAAAGCTAACAATGACTCAGTTTTCTCATCAGTGTGTCTGCTATCCAGTTTTACAACTAAGATTATTCTGGAATTTGCAAAATTGTAAAAGGATTTTTTAATCAAGTCTTTAGCAAGAACTAACTATTGTGGAGAGAAAAAAAAAAAAAAAGAGAGAGATGCATGAAAGTCTGTGGATCCTGCTCGTGTCTGACTTTCTGGACATTTCACAGCAGTTGTGGAAGAAATTAAAACATTGCATATTGTCATTTTAGACCTACAGTGCTACTGATACATATAAATGAAGGGTCAGAACGTGAACGACGGAGGTGACAACTTGCTTTGCTGTATGAGCTGTGTACCAACCTCTGCATGGTCAAGAGCTGCAAGATGGAACCTGTCCTCTGCATAGAGCTAAAGGATGAGAGAGCTTGGACTAGTTCACGGGCGGTTAGACCTGGAGGTTGAGGGGTGACAGGGCTGGACGTGCAGATGGGTTTAAGGCAGCTTGGTGGTGTTGGCCTCCTCTACTTCCATTTGCTTCTTCCCCCACCAGCAGCATCGGTGCCTGTGGAGTTGTCTTCTCCGTGGTAGCTCCTCGAGGGCTGCATCCAGCTATACACGCTGTTGTATTTTGGGAATAAGTCAGTGCAGTGGCTGTGGTGCTCTTCAGGTGGCACCAAAATGCAGTGTGTTAACATCCTCTCTAATCCTGCTTGGTCTGGCTTTTCACAGTGTGCTTGTTTCGAGTGTGAAACAGTAAATGTAAGCTTGAAGTACAGTCTGAGACAGTATAGAGCATTTGGATTTGTTTCGGGCTTTTTTTTGTCATGGAAGAGGAAGATCCGTGGCTTAACTCCACAAACTTGAATCACTGAATCTTTCTAATTTAAACTTCCTTCTATTTATCCTATTCATTCAGTGTGTTTCCTGTAATAAATCATTCAAGAAGCTCTGGTCCCTCCATGAACATATCAAGATTGTCCACGGATATGCAGAAAAGAAATTCTCTTGTGAGATTTGCGAAAAAAAGTTCTACACCATGGCCCACGTGCGGAAACATATGGTTGGTGAGTTATTGATCGGTGCTCCTGTTGGTTCTGCCTCATAATGTGTCTTTGGGGTTCCTACCTCATAATTGCTGTTTGGAGGAAAAATATAATAGGGCAAATTCAGTTGTCTGAGCTTTATCCAGAGCAAAAAGTTCAAGTCTGTAGTACTGGCAGCAAGCAAAATATGTATGTGTATGTGTGTACATATGTGTATATACCTACAAGCTGTACAGCACTAATCATTTTCCTGCTCAGCACTGGAGACAAAAATTGTTTCAAGAACTGTCTGCATTTGAATGACCCTGTAATGTACTGTTGTGTTGCAGCACACACAAAGGACATGCCATTTACATGTGAAACCTGTGGAAAATCATTCAAACGCAGCATGTCTCTCAAAGTACATTCCCTACAGCATTCTGGAGAGAAACCTTTCAGATGTGAGGTGAGGCAGCAACTGTTGATATGTTTAGATACGGTAGCATGAGGCATAAAATGAGCAGCACTGTCAGTAGGGCATGTAGGTGGAAACTGAATGGACTGACTTGTAAATGAGGTAGAGTTTCATAAAAACTGGGGGAAATTCCATGGGAGAGAGCACAGCAGGAGCACATCTAAGCAGCAGTTCATACTGAGGTGTATTTGGTTTGCTTTGCTGCTGGCTGTCATGTTTTTCTCGATGAGTACACAGTAGGGCAGGATTTGAATCCCTCGGTGTTCAGAGCAAAGCCTGATGCAAATTGCGTTAATCCTCCCTGGCCCGGCCAGTAGATAGAAAACAGACAGAAATGGTGACAGTGCAAATAAACAAATTACTGCTTGATTTTCATTTGAGGGTAAAACTGTTGTCCTCGCTGTAAAGTATTACCTCCTTGAGATCTAAGACAGTGCTCTGAACTTGCATTTCCTGAACTGAGTGTGTTGTTGAGGGGGGGTGGAGAATATCTCTCTGATGCATTCACATGGGTTTGTGCTTGTAATTTTATGGCTGCCCTCGGGAAGGAGACCGTGCGGGACACTTACCCAGTCATATGTCTGGGGCAGATAATGTCTCCATCATGTGATGGGGATGCTTGTGGGTATCACATGATGGAGGCAGAGGGGGTGCAGAGCCTTTGCTGTTCCCAGGACAGGTCTGGTGGCTCACCCTGCTGCAAAGGGGCACAGCTCCAACCAGACACGTTGTCGTAGTGGTGGTAGTGCAGCCAGAATAGTCTTGGGGATAAGACTTGT